>NC_090646.1:399441817-399644317 GCF_040937935.1 Hyperolius riggenbachi
TGCGCAGGAGAGTTAAACAATGAATGGCTTTCTGCAATGTGTTATAACACTCCAGGGATGTAGTTTGCTCAAGTTTTACAGGGTCACACTTAAAAACTGCCATTACAGCAGTTCTGCTGCCTGACACATAGGATAGTGTAAGCACTGTTTATGGAACTCTCAAGTGGTAGAAACTGAAAATCAGAGTAAGAAAAGTCTGTGAGATTCTTTATGACTAAATCTATTTCATAGCACGCAAAGTATGAACCTATAGTGTGAGTTTCATAGTCTACTGATTTTCTTTACTGCTTATTTTGATTAAACAAACTACTTGTGCAAATAGAAACTGTTATAAATCCAATGTGCAAAGTGGAGTTCATAAGGATAGTTTAGTGAAAGGCGATTGGTTAGCCTATGAGTCGATGTAAGTGATTTTCTGACGATACAGTAACCAAGCAGCTTGGGGTGTCTCAAAACCACAGGAGAAAATTTGCATATTCAGTAGCGGTGCATTGTGGGTAACCACAGATGGTCACTGTATACTGAATTATTTCAAATTCCTTCTGTTTTAAGAAGGCAAACCACACTTAGCATTTTCTGACTATGGGGGTTATAACTTTGAGGACCCTTTTCCATTGACAATTGCAATCACAAAGCAATGCAAAGCTAGTTCTGGCCATGCTTTTCCTAGCTATTTGGTCTTTGTTTATCTATAGACTGGCAATGATCTTATAACTGGGGTAAAGAGGTGCTGTACAGTGCTAAAACTAACAAAATCTAAAAAAAAAATTGAGGGAACACTTAACTTCTTTGTGAAGATACCAAGGGGGACACAGGTGGTCAGGGATGTGTATGTCTAAATAACACTTTTTGCATTGACCAGTGCAGGCCAAAATATGATTTCTATGATGCCGCAAGTATAGTCTGTGTTGTGAACATCTTATTTTATATTGGTCTGTGAACTGACAAATGTATAAAGTACTTGCCTCCTCATTAGGCAATCATGAAGCCTGGGAGGAGGCGCCTGGAGATGGCAGCCTCGGCAGCTTGCTCTGTCTTTCTATGTTTGTTTTATGTATTTTTGTTTTTCAACATTGCCTTGTGCAACCCAACCCGGATAACCTTCACCAGTGAACAACTACTGAGCATTCAGAACTTGGCTAAATATAATCTACCCCTGGATATTTCATCTACTCTTGATCTTCTGGGGATTCTGACCAGTGGAGCTACTGTGCTGAACCAGGCAGTGAGGCTTAGAAGAAGAGGCAAGCGCTCCGGGATCCAGACTCGCTTTCGACGCAAAGGGCTGCACTCTCCACTACCTGGAATCATACTCTCTAATGTCAGGTCCATATGCAACAAACTAGATGAGCTTCAACTACTGATCAGAACAAAGAAGGACTTTCATCTCTCTGTGGCTATTTGCTTCACAGAGACTTGACTATCTGAGCTTATTCCAGACAATGCTCTGCAGATAAATGGATTTACACTCTACAGATCTGACCGGGACCCACTTACTTCTGGCAAAACCAAAGGTGGAGGACTCTGTTTCTATATTAACCACTTTACCCCCAGCGGTACGAATTTCTCCGCCCCTTTTTTCCCTCCTAAAAAACCAGGGACGGAGAAATCCGTACCTTCCGCGCTACCGCCGCTGTCCGCGCTCCCGCCGCTCGTGCGCGCGCACCCGCCGCTCGTGCATGCCGCCGCCTGCTCGCCCGGAGATCAATGAACGGGAAAATCCATTCCCGTTCGTTGATCTAGCCCCCGCAATGATCTGCTGCTTCTTTCAGAAACAGCGAGATCATTGTGCGTCTCCCAGCCTCCTACTGCTTCCTGTAAGCGTCCTTCCGGACGCTTACAGGTCGCATGTAAACAAACACTCTGTGGCCATCTTGTGGCCAAATAGTAAACTACACCCTAAAAGCATTTTACATATACAAACATTACATTTACACAATAAATTAACTCATTACCTCCCACACTCCCCAATTTTTATTTTTTTTTGTAATTAAAAAAAAAAAAAATACAATAAAAAAAAAAAAACATAAATAGTTACCTTAGGGACTGAACTTTTTAAATATTTATGTCAAGAGGGTATAACACTGTTACTTTATAAACTATGGGCTTGTAATTAGGGATGGATGCAAAACTGAAAAAAATGCACCTTTATTTCCAAATAAAATATTGTCGCCAAACATTGTGATAGCAGTGTTCTCCCCAGAATTTTTTTCCAGCCGGGTGGCATGAAATAGTAGCCGGGTGGCATGAAAAAGTAGCCGGGTGGGTTGAGATGAAAATGCAGGGCAACTCTGCTTACAGCATAGGAGGAGGTGAGGAGGTGAGCCGATGACAGCCGGGTGGTCACCAAATCTAGCCGGGTGGAGCACCCGGCTAAAAGAGCCTGGGGAGAACACTGTGATAGGGACATAATTTAAATGGTTTTATAACCGGGACAAATGGGTTAATACATTTCATGGGTTTTAATTACAGTAGCATGCTTTATTTAAAAACTATAATGGCCAAAAACTGAAAAATAATAATTTTTTCCCACATTTTTTCCTATTTCCCCATTAAAACACATTTAGAATAAAATAATTCTTGGCATAATGTCCCACCTAAAGAAAGCCTAATTGGTGGCAAAAAAAACAAGATATAGTTCATTTCATTGGGATAAGTAATAATAAAGTTATAGACGAATGAATGGAAGGAGCGCTGAAAGGTGAAAATTGCTCTGGTGGTCAGGGGGTAAAACCCCTCAGTGGTGAAGTGGTTAATGATAGGTGGTGCACGGATGTTACAGTTATTAAGAGGACATGCTCGGCTGGGCTGGAAACACTCTTCATAAACTGCAGACCCTACTATTCACCCCGTGAGATCTCTTCATTTATTTTGGTTGCTGTGTACATCCCTCCACAAACATGTATGCAGCCTGCGCTCCAGGAACTCGCAGATCAGATCACCGAGGTGGAAAGGGAGTACCCAGATTCTTTTTTTATCATACTAGGGGATTTCAACAGTGCTAACCTTTCCAAAGAACTCCCCAAATACAGGCAACACGTCACAAGCGCAATTAGAGAAGGTAAGACACTTGATCACTGTTACACTACGACTAACTCTGTCAGCAGGGCAGCTTTGGGGAACTCTGATCATGCTGTTATACAGCTTATCCCAACATACATCCAAAGACTAAAAACTGCCAAACCTGTAGTGACCACAGTTAAGAAATGGACTAGTGAAGCTGTAGAAAAACCGCAGAGCTGCTTTGATTTAACTGACTGGAATTTATTTAAATAATCCTGCAGTGACCTAAATGAATACACTGACGCTGTGACATCATATATTACCTTTTGCGAAGAGTCCTGTATCCCCACAAAAAAAGTGCACCAGGTACAATAACGATAAACCCTGGTTTACATCACATCTTGGGAAGCTGCGCCTCGATAAAGAAAAGGCATATCGTACAGGCGATAAAGTCCTCTACAAAGCTGCGAAATACAAACTGCAGAGAGCCATTACTGACGCAAAAAAAGATTATTCTAAAAAACTTGAGGAAAAAATTTCCAACGCCGACTCATCCACAATATGGAAATCTCTACATGAAATGGCAAACTACAGGAAGAATAAATCTCCCCCCTCACTACATAACCTGCAGCTTGCAAATGAACTGAATACATTTTATTGCAGGTTTGACACTACCAACAAAAGCCAAACACAAGTCAATTTCCATCTCTGCAACAGGCAAACTGAACACTCTTCCTGCCAGCCAACGTCTCCACCCCCTGCGGTGCCTCAGTATGTACACAACACAGCAGACCAGACACAATCTATTGACCTGTCCCCAGATGTGCATGATCTAACAATATGCCAATCAGATGTAAATAGACTCTTTAAAAGACAAAACACCAGGAAAGCAATGGGGCCAGACGCTATCTCTGCGAAATGCTTGAATCTCTGTGCCGACCAATTAGCTCCTGTATTCACAGACATATTCAAAGCATCTCTAGAACTCTCAATTGTTCCCGCCTGCTTTAAAAGCTCAACTATAGTACCAATTCCAAAAAAAAAAAAAAACCTACATGCTTAAATGATTACAGGCCTGTTGCCCTGACATTATTGGTCATGAAAGCATTTGAAAAACTGATAATGACTTATCTGAAATCCATCACAGATCCCCTGCTGGACTCTCTGCAATTTGCCTACAGGCCTAATAGATCCGCAGACGATGCTGTGAACATGTGTATGCATTATGTATTACAGCATCTAGACACCCCAGGAACCTACACCAGGATTTTATTTATAGATTACAGCTCTACATTTAATACCATAATGCCATCTCTGCTGCACAGCAAGTTCTCCCAGCTACACATACCTGAATCCATCTGCAAATGGATAACCGACTTCTTAACTGACAGAAGACAGCGTGTTAGACTTGGTAAACACACATCAAGCTCTCTGACAGTCAGTACTGGTGCACCTCAGGGCTATGTGCTTTCCCCACTGCTGTACTCACTTTACACCAATGACTGCATCTCCACAGATCCATCTGTTAAGGTTCTGAAGTTTGCAGATGACACAACAGTAGTTGGTCTCGTACAGAACGGGGATGAGTCTGCATACAGGCATGTGGTGGGACAGCTTTCCTCCTGGTGCAGCAGCAACAACTTGGAACTAAATGCTCTCAAAACTATGGAGATGATAATAGACTTTAGGAGATCTCCCCCCCAGCACCTCCCCTTAACCATAAATGGATCCACAATAACCCAAGTAGAGTCATTCAAGTTTCTTGGGTCCATGATCTCAAACGACTTAAAATGGGACAACAACACTGCCACTATTGTCAAGAAAGCGCAACAGAGAATGTACCATCTACGGCAGCTGAAAAAGTTTGGCCTACCTCAAAATCTAATGGTGCAGTTCTACACTGCAATCATCGAATCCACCATAACATCATTTATGACTGTATGGTTCGGCTCCTGCTCAGCATTAGAAAAGGGGAGGCTGCAGCGCATCATCCGATCAGCGGAAAGGATAATTGGCTGTAGCTTACCTTCCCTGCAGGATCTTTATGCTAGCAGGTGCAGAAAGAGAGCAACCAAAATGGCCTCTGACCCCTCTCACCCAGCTCACTCCATCTTCCAGCGCATGCCTTCAGGAGTAAGATTCCGGTCAATCGCTACCAAAACCTCCAGACACAGGAACAGCTTTTTTCCTCAAGCGGTAGCCATACTTAATGCTGAACCACGTTAGAGCTGCTAGGACTTGATAGTAATCAGGACAGAACTGTAAATGAACAATTCTCACATTGCTTACTGCCACTATACTTATAATGCCCTTAAAGAGACACTGAAGCAAAAAAAAAATGATGATATTATGATTTGTATGTGTAGTACAGCTAAGAAATAAAACATTAAGATCAGATACATCAGTCTAATTGTTTCCAGTACAGGAAGAGTTGAGAAACTCCAGTTGTTATCTCTATGCAAACAAGCCATTAAGCTCTCCGACTAAGTTAGTCATGGAGAGGGCTGTTATCTGACTTTTATTATCTCAACTGTAAGTGAACTGTTTACTTTTTCTCTGCTAGAGGAGAGGTCATTACTTCACAGACTGCTCTGAAAGAATAATTTTGAATGCTGAGTGTTGTGTAATCTGCACATACTAGAGAATAATGCAATGTTAGAAAAAACACTATATACCTGAAAATAAAAGTATGAGAATATTTTCTTTGCTGCTAATCTTCTAGAAATTATTCATAGTACACAACCAATTCATTATATCATATTTTTTTTTCGCTTCAGTGTCTCTTTAACTTGTAATATTAACACTGTCTGTCCTTGTATTGTTTTTGTTTGTGTTTGTTAAGCAACTGCCAAGACAAATTCCTTGTAGGTGCAAAATTACTTGGCGAAAATAAATTGATTCTGATTATTTCACTAAAAGCAAATCTGGTGGATGCCACCCACACCATACCTCATTTGTGGACCAGTGCAGAAAAAAGTGAGACAAGTCTTCTGGGCACCTGCTCCGAGTCTTATTTGGCACTGTGAGTAAAACTTTTTAATACAGTTGCCAGCAATAGCCAGACCCAAATTATGCCACCAGAGGACAAAATAAGTAATCAGTAGGGAAATATATTTGTTATATTCCCCTTTTTTGCCATGCTCAGGGAGAGCCGTCTCTCAGCTTCTCCCCATGCTCAGCATAACACCACTGGAATCATATAAACAAAGCACATAGGTATTATTTTTATGTATGGAGTGCCAACATATTCCATAGTGCTTTTCAACTTGCAGAACATACAACAATGGGAAGCATAAATACATGAGCAGTTCAACATACTGTACAATCAGGACAATCCGTGACACAAGTACATATACATACTATAGATGTGTAGTTTGAATCATCACCAGTACTGATAGATGTTCATTTGATAAATTGCACATAAACAGGAAACTAAGGGGAATGTCCCTGTCCTTGCAAGCTTACAATCTGGAGAGTAGTGGGGTTGAGACACTGGGGGAGTATACAAAGGGGTTAACAGATGAGGCAGTGAGCTTTAAATTCTAGCTATAGCAAATTATAAGCTTGTCTGAAAAGGTGTGTCTTAAGGGTACATTTGAAAATTTCCAGACTTGGAGCATGATGGATAGGCTGTGGTAGAGAGTTCCAATGGAGTGGTAACACCCGTGAGCAGTCCTGGATGTGAGAGGAAGTGACCGAGCTGGACAACGAGAGGGTCTCTTAGAATTTGCGAAGGTTCGGGATGGATGTTATCTGGAAATTAATAAGGAAATGTATGGGGGATAGCCTATATAGAGCTTTGTATGATTGTGTTAGCAGTTTGAACTGGATACTTTGGGTGATTGGTAGCCAATGGAGGGATTGGCAGAGAGGGGCAGCATCAGAGGAGTCAGGCCATAAGTATAGATGGAGAAGAGAAGAGGTCCTAGAATGGAGTTTTGTGGTACACCAACAGATAGTGGGCATGCAGAGGAGTTACGGTTGGAATAGAAGACAGCAAAAGAGCACCCAGACAGGTAGGAGCTAATCCAAGAATGTGCTAAGTCCTTGACAACCTGTAACGAGAGTGTCAGGAGAAGCAGAGAGTGACCAACATTGTCAAGGGCAGAGGAAAGGTCAAGGAATATTAGTACAGTAAATTGGCCTTTTGGATTTTGCAACAAGGAGGTAATTTGCAACTTTGGTGAGGACTGTTTCAGTGAAATGGTGAGATCAGAAGCCAGACAGGAGGGTGTTGGAACTTAATAGGAAATATCTGGTTGTCAGAGACCAGTTGGCACACACTGGAGCCCTATTTAGGGACAGTATGCAGCAGGCAAATTTATATGGCAGATCAGGTGGGCTTGACCAAGAATTCCCCTTTAAGTTTGTAAGAATGCTCTATCTGTAATATATATTTTTAGCTACAAGTGTACTTTGATATGACATTGTGAAAGTTGCATTTATACTACATTTTGAATGTTGCTTAAGCTACGTGTATTACTTTTAGAAAATGACCTAGGATAAGTTGTTCTGTTTTAAGTCACTACACAAACACTGCATTTTATGCACAAAAAGTGTTTAGAATCACTCTCCTTTGGATATACATTTCATTATTATATCCTCTGAATCACATTCCAGTGCTCAGGCTGTGAGGAAGTATGTATGCTGGAAGATATTTCTTTACTTTGTTTATCGCCCTCTATTAATATTCACAATTACCCGCCTGTGTTCCTTGCCCCCTTACATGAACTGAGATGTTTTACATGCAGTGTCTGGAATGGGTCTCGGCTCACGGTCCGTCTCAGTTGATGTTCAGGATCCCAGCTGCATTAAAAAAAATGTTTATTTCATATCTGAAATGTTTTTATATACATTTGCTTTGCTAAGACTTGCTGGGGAAGTAAAAACAGTTTAACTGGAGGCGAAACAGCCACCTGTGAAAACTAATTGCGTAGGTTGCATTGCAATGATATCTCTGGGAGCAACCCAGGAGGAAGAAAGTGAATGTTCCCTGTATGAGGAAATAAGGCTATTATGACAAGCAGACTTTTTATTAAAGCTGTGATTGCTGTATCCACGTCTACCTGAAGCACTGCACACATCCTACCAGAGGCAAACAAACCAGGTTCCTAAAACAAAGCAGCAATTCTTCTCCTATAACGCTTTGAAGTAGTACAGCACTGTGAAGAAGGCTAATGATGTGACTCATATATGTGAATACTTATCTTTATGCAAAAGTAAATATAAAACTATGCAGCCTACAGACATAAGATGCCTGTTTCACAGTCTATATATCCACAGCCAGATTGGGAAACACCTGGGCCCTTATTCAATTAACTTTTTCTCCTGAGTTTTATCCTTGGAAATAATGTTTCATCTTCTCTTTTCACATTGTTATGCTCTGCTCTAGAAGCATATAAGCAATACACTCTCTGAGATTGATTTGAGGTACTTAAAGGGAACCCGAGGTGCGAATGATATGGAGGCTTTCATATTTTTTTCCTTTTAAACAATGCAAATTGCCTGACTACCCTGCTGATCCTTTGTCGCCAATACTTTTATCCATAGATCCTGAACAAGCCTGCTGATCAGGTGCTTTGACAGAAGTCTGACAAGAAAAAAAAAAACATGCTTGTTTCAGGTTTGTGATTCAGACATTACTGCAGCCAAATAGATCATCAGGACAGCCAGGCAACTGGGATTGTTTAAAAGGAGATAAATATGGCAGCCTCCATATCCCTCTCACTTCAGACGTAATTTAATAGACCTGAAAAAGAAAACTGTAGTCTTTATGCTGAAATTATTTGCTGAAAAACAAATCCAGCATTAGATTCTGCTTTTAGATTCACAGGTCTACAGCACCCCTGTATAACACAGATGGCATTCACATTTAAACCATTATTCCCAGAGTTCTGCTTTAAGGATGGAACTTGAGTTATTCTTTATGAGATTTAGTCATTCAGTTCTAGACTGATTCAGGTTTATGTTATTTTAGCTTATGCTCTAAATTCTGAAATGCTGAATAGCAGGTTAATAAATATGACATGTTGTAACAGCGCCCAGTGTCAGCTCAGGTCAAACACAAGTGCTCAGTGGAAAAAAATGGTATGATATTTCAGCAAGAAATGATAGGAGCACAGCCTTTCCACACCTACCTATCAACAATAAAGCTGCCTATTTGGAATTCAGATTTGTAAAGCTAAGATAAACAGTACAGTGCCTTGACAAATATTCAGCTAGAAGAAATCTAAGCATTTCATTGAAGCTGGGTCAATCATTAAGCCTAGACACTTGTATACAACGGAAGCTGTCAACGAGTGCATCAGGGGAAGGAAGCCTTTGGTTCTCCAGGTGTTCCTGAGCTACAAGTCCGTATGTGCAATATCTACAGGTTATAGGCAAAGAATGCTCGGCTAAAGGTAGTTTAGCTCCAACCCTGTATGACTCGGTGCCTGTACTTTCCAGCCACTGAAAGGTACCTGTGTGACATAGAACATATAGCAAGGATGAAACAGAGGTGCCATTAACAGGATAAAGCTATTAAAAAAAACATATAAAAGAGGAGGTAGTGGTGAACACTGATTTGCATTTAATAGTCAGCAATGACTAGTACTGTCAGTGTAGCAGCCAAGTGCCATATAAAATAATTCATTTTCCTTACTAAGTTATGAAATACCGTAGTCTCTGATAAAGCTATTACATTTGTAAAATATCTGATGTGTAAGATCTGTAAAATCTAAACTGAGGAGATTTTTTTTTCTCCCGCTGAAAAAAAAAAAAAAAGATGTGATGTGATTCATACTCTAGTCACCTGTCTCCTCTGCAGCTCCCTGGTGACACTTTTCCACCCACCTCACCCCCAGGCACAAGTGTTTTGCAGAGATGGTCAATGAGTTGCAAATAATTCTGGCTTGCATGCAGATTTTATGCAAATTGAATGCAGCTTGGAATTGGGCCAATGAGATGTACTTCCTGTCAATTCTGATTGGTCTAATTGCAAGTTGCATGAGATTTGAATGCCTACTGGAACTATTTGTATCTCTAGTATTCATGCAACCCTGGAATTAGTTGTATTTCTAGTGAAGGTGGCTATCTTTTTTCAGGGTTCTCTGTCCTTGCCCACTTAGACCTGAAATGGTCAAAGTGGCGAACGGGCCTATGACAATAAGTTTGGGATTTTCAGGTGTTTTTTCTCAGAACAGTGAATAAAACTACAGTGGAAGTTATACAAAAAATTATGCAGGACTAACAGTATCACATCCCCTATAATAACCACAGTAACCAATCAAAATTCACTTTACTGAAGCCACTGCCCTAGCACTGTCAACAGCCCATTTCCTGTTTTCTTGAAAAGGCATAAAAAGCTCATATTTCTGTTTTTATTATATGTTTATGCTTATTCTTTCAAACATAAATTACTGCAGCATATTTCCAATTCAATTCAGAAAGAATGAATGAATGCTATAGCTTCACTACTTTGATGTTCTGATGGCTATAATGCATGTTTTGTATAATCCTATATAATAAAACCCCTATGTCCCTGCATGTGCCTCCTGTCTCTGTGTAGCATTGTCTGTGCTTTTTGCTACTGCGCATGTGCGCAGCATGGACCCAGCCTCACAGAGACAGGATGACGGGCCAGAGAGCCGAGTGTGCGGCGTGTGAGCGGGCGGCCGGGTGTGCGGCGTGTGATCGGGCAGCCGGTTGTGCAGCGGGTGAGCAGGTGTGCGTCGGTCGCGAGTGGCGCGCGCGGGCGCCCAGAAACACAGACCTAGAGCCCGTGACCTAGCGCCCTTTTTTAACGGGCGGGCCTTTTTACTAGTGTATTATAATTTGCAATGCATGTTTTGTGCCTCGCACATACATACGCAAATACTTTTACAGTGTTTTTATTACCTGGCTGGACTAAGTTTGCAATGCTAAATTTCTGTGCTAACATCAAATGCAGCTTGTTTTGGCTGAAGAGTGTTTTGTGTACTGTAACTCCTCCCATGTTCCATAATCACCCATATGAGGTAATTAGGGAGGAGCTGGCACTAGAAACCAGCTAGTCTTTCACTCTAAGCACAAGACTGATCATTCCCACCTCCTCTAGAGACTCCACAGGAGGGATAGCAGAGGGGAGATGTGTCAAGGCTTTGTGTACAAAAGAGACCCCTACTCTGCTGGCAGCCCTGCACTTTTTTTGCACAGGGTCATGTGACCGACTTTCTTTAGAATAGCTGTAGAAAATTGTGTGATGACATGATTTTAATTTACCTTTGAAATTGAAAATCCAGGCCGGTGAACTAGGGCTAGAAACGGTAATTGTGAAAATTGTATTATTATTACTACTATAAAAATACCCTGTAGTTTATAACAAAACTGTTCATGTGTGGACAAAGGATTTTTTGTATCTGTGTATTTAAAAGTTTTCTTTCGACTTTGTGCTGTTCTTTACTAATTAGATTTGTGTGCTGTGCAAACTTTTATATTTAGAGGTTTTTCCCCTCAAAATGACGTCCAACAATGAAATGACTGAGATTCTGTCTCAGACTATACAGAAGAAAGTGTCATTGTCCTGTTTCCAGTGTTTAATGGGAAAGGAGACAAAAGTTGTATTACGCAGAACAAAGCTGCACTTGAGCTGAACAGTTTTTGGAGCGTCTTAAGAAATAACTGCTTGTTCTGCAGGTCATTGCTGCTTGTACACTGCTGCCTTAATCTCACTCTCTGTAACCTGAATGTCTGGTTATTCTGGTTGGTGGCCGACTAATTCTGACATCACAGAATTCTGGCAAATTGAATAACATTTGAACAACTTGGCCTTGGAATACCCAGGGGGCTGGCAGCCATCTCAGGGGTTGGCCGGGAGCCCCATTCACTTCGCTAGCAATCAGACGGCTGCCTAGCTGGACAGCCTGCCCTAGTTTATGTGACAAGAGCGGCCTCAAAGAATGATGGGCAGTTTGCCATCAGTGTTCTTCTGGCTAGGCTGCTATGGATATTTAGGCGCTTTTGCTTGGAATTCTTTTATTATTTTCTGGCAGTCACGTTAACCCTTGAGCTGTTAGTTTGACTATCAAAGCACATTACAGATCAACCATTCAGCACTGCATTTTGCTGCAGCAGAAAGGCAAAGCTTTTAGGTAGCTGTTTATGCTTAAATGCATCTGTAGTAGCATTCTTATAAGATACATACCTAAATAAACAATTGCAAGAAACAATAGGGTAGGGAGCCATGCCCTTACAAGTTGGTTTACAGATTTTATGCACAACTTATTTTAGTTGAATTACATTACGGTCATTTGCTGGTTATGTAAGTAAACAGATAAGTCAGGGTGACAGACAGATGTCTCACTGAAACCAACTGGAGCTGGAACATCTGCTGGCCTATGAACAGGTTACTGCAATCTTCTCTCAATCTAATTCTGGTATTGGGGATGGACATGCAGTGAAAGCTTCATTCACACATGGGCAGTTAGTTCACATGTGGCAGCTCAGTGCGACCTAATGCACATCGTGTGAATGCATCCCCAGAGGTGTTACTTCTGGAGGTGGTCACTGAGATGCTTATAATGGTGTTATACATATATCCAATTTTGATTTGCAAATGATGGCCAATTTTACCACTTCCATCTAGCATGAGAGCCTACCTACTCAATCTGTTCATAGTATTCACAATCTGTTGGCCAACCATTGGACAATAAAAACATTGGATGTGTGTACACACCCCAAATCTACCTTGCATGCAGATTTAATGCAAATTGTATGCAGCTTGAAATTTGGCCAATTACAATAGGTAGAACATGCATTTGATTGCCCCAATTTCAAGTTATCTGAATTTTGCATGCATGCCAAAATTAGTAGCAATTAGTAATATATTACTGTTCTCCCCAGAAATTTTTTACAGCCAGGTGGCATGAAAAAGTAGCTGGGTGGGGTGCAACCTGGGGAGTGCAGCATAGGAGTAGTATGAGGAGGCGAGTCGATGACAATCGGTTGCTCCCTAAAATTAGCCGGGTGGAGCACTCGGCTAAAAGAGCCTGGGGAGAACAACACTGACATTGACCATCTCTAGTTACCAGTTCTCCTTAAGGGCCCGTTTCCACTATTGTGGTGCGGAATCGCCGCATATCACCGCTGACAAAATCGCATGCGGATGCGATTCCGCATGCGTTTTTTCCGCGATTTTGCATGCGATTTCGCATAGACAGGGTATATGCGATTTTAACTATGTCACTGCCTGTGTCAATTTACATTACTTTCAATGCGAAATCGCGGGAAAAAACGCATGCGATTTCCCTAGTGATACATTGCCTGCGATTTGCCTGCATTCCACACGCAGGCGAATTCTGCAGGGTCTACCGTGCAGAAAAATCCTGCACAGAAAAACGCAAATGAAAACTGACAAGTGGAAACAGTCCCATCCACTTGTATTGCTTATGCGAATCCGCATGCGTTGTCTGCATGCGGATTCGTGCTAGTGGAAACGGGCCCTAAGGGAGATTTCCTCCTACTGCCTGTTGTGTCCCCAACAAAGATCCAAATAATTATAGAAGCTTGACAAAGGCTCTTACCTTTTCCCACTTGATAAAAACGTGTGGAAAATACAAAACAGTTGTAGCTGTAGATCTGCTTTATCTCATTTCACTACATAAACAGACCTTTAATCCTAATGAGTGGTTTCATGAATTCCGGCTTTGTACTGCTTGTGAAAGGTGAAGGCATGCATACTTGGAAACCAGAAGTACTAATATTGCCAGATGCTAATAATAACACGCATACATATCATTCCCATCAAACGTGCATATTTTTTGCTTACATGTCTCATCTCTTGATTGAATGATTACCCATTGTGGTGACCCTCAACGAGGCCCACTGATTGTACCATATCTAGCCCTAAATGAGGTATCCGGCAAGTTCAGAGTAATGTTTTTTCAGCTCTAGTCCTGGACTCTGCAAGTGTAAAACATGTTCAAAATGGTGTGGAATGAATGTTGGATAATGAAGTCAGACTGTGCTTCCATTGCCAAATGATGTAGTGATTATGGCTGAAGGTGCTTGCAGCCTGGGAGGGATCCTCCTGGCAGACACACATGGCAGATTGTAACACGCTTTTCTCTGTCGTGGTTTGGACAAATTGCCAAGTGTTTGTAACTAGAGAATGTCAAACTTTCCCTCTTTTTTTCATACATTTCATGCTTTATAGCTAATTTCTTTGCATCCGTTCTCAGAGCAGTTGAGTATCTTCCTTAGAAATGTCTGTGTAATAGGGCCTTAATAGAGGTTTAATTATTCAGTGAGTGATATATGAATAACCAATGAATGTAAATGCCTAAGTGAGATAGAGAGATGTTAAATAGAAGGAGAACTTCGTGCAAACATGTTTCTTCCATTACTCCAGCAAATTATTTTGTACTCTGGAACTTGGCTGCTAGGCTTGGAAGAATGTGAGTCATTGTAACAGTTTATCACCTGCGGACAGAGGATGGTGGAATAACATAGCTTATTAAAGACATACTGTGGGATTCAATAAAACTTCACAATCTAAGTTTAACATATATCTGCTAAGTTACTGACAGATTAGAGCTGCTGATATTAGAAGATGGTTGCTAAGGATTTACAGCAAAATGCACCTCATACACTTCACAGCCTGGCCTGACCAAGCATACAAGGTTATATGATGAGAGAGGGCATGAAGAAGCAGATTTGACACCTGATTGCTTGGTCTGACCAAGCAAACAAGTTTATATAAAGGGAGAGGGCATGTAGGAGCAGATTTGACACCTGATTGCTTGGTCTGACTAAGCATACAAGTTTATATGAAGCGAGAGGGCATGTAGGAGCACATGTGACACCCGATTGCTTGGTCTGACCAAGCATACAAGTTTATATGAAGTGAGAGGACATGTAGGAGCAGACCTGACACTTGATTGCCTGGCCTGACCAAGCATATAAGTTTATATGAAGTGAGAGGGCATGTAGGAGCAGATGTGACACCCGATTGCTCGGTCTGACCAAGCATACAAGTTTATATGAATGGAGAGGGCATGTAGGAGCAGATGTGACACCCGATTGCTTGGTTTGACCAAGCATCCAAGTTTATATGAAGCGAGAGGGCATGTAGGAGCAGATGTGACACCCGATTGCTTGGTCTGACCAAGCATACAAGTTTATATGAAGTGAGAGGGCATGTAGGAGCAGACCTGACACTTGATTGCCTGGCCTGACCAAGCATACATGTCTATATGAAGGGAAAGGGCATGTAGGAGCAGATCTGACACTTGATAGCTTGCCCTGACTGAGCATACAAGTTTATATGAAGGGAATGGGCATGAAGGAGCAGATCTGACACTTGATAGCTTGGCCTGACCGAGCATACATGTTTATATGAAGGGAGAGGGCATGTAGGAGCAGATCTGACACTTAATAGCTTGGCCTGATCAAGCATATAGGTTTATATGAAGGGAGAGGGCATGAAGGAGCAGATCTGACACTTGATAGCTTGGCCTGATCAAGCATATAGGTTTATCTGAAGGGAAAGGGCATGAAGGAGCAGAGGTTGAATCAAGCTGCGGTGGAATGATGTGTATTACACGTTTCTGCTGAATGTCTAATGTATACTGGTGCAAGATGGTAGAGTGGCTAAACTGTCAGCACTTGGCAGACATATAGTGAATGCTTAGTATTACTCTAGTCTAGTCATCATTTGGTAAACCAACAGAATGAAGGATGTTTGGCATTTCCTACATTTTGGCCAACTCTTTGTTGATGTGAATTAACAGAGTAGCACAGTGTCATGTCATAGTCCATAAAGGACTTTCATAGTCCATAAAGGATGAGAGCTGGAATGTTTGCGAGTGGGCTAGGTATTGCCAAATCCTTTAGCTTGTGATGTATTTTTGTTAGTGAAGTGCTCAGAGAAAACTTAGAAACCTCATTAATGGTTAGGGGGTTTGTACATGCAAAATGTAAACGTTGCCGTTAGATAGCTCCTAAATGTTATTATACTATTTTTGCTTTTGGTGATGAATGATTGGCTTTATAAATATTCCCCATTTTTTTTAACTACATACACTTTATTCTCACTATGATGTATTCATTCCCAGAAAGGCAAAGTGTATTTTGAAGTACTGCATAAGCATACTTCAAAGTTATGCTTTTGAAAGAGAAGTCTGTATTAGTATTCGTATAAAAGGATGACCATTGCTAGATCTGACTGAATATTTTTTTTTCTTTTTTAAATGGATCACCGACTTAGATCTCAGAATTTAGGGGAGGGGAATGGATGGATAGAGTTCTCATTAGAAGTGGTACACGTTTTAATCTTGGGATTCATTTTTTATCATTGGATTCTACAGTGATCCTTCAAATATGGCTCCAAATGTGTTTCCATTTCTCCATAGACAAGTAAACAGTTAGAATTACAAAGGGGTACAACTGTGACCTTTCTGATGATCTGAAGTGTTAGCTCCTTCTGGACTGGTTGTTTTGCCCAAGGTGCACCTGTGTCCATTCACAGAGCTGTAAGCATTGCCTTCACTCTGGCCGTGTAGTGCTGCTTCTAGGAGATAGGTACAGATGCTACACATACCTCTCTTATGCCGTGCATACACGGCTCGTTTTGAGTGCCGGATCGAGCCAGCGGCTTGATGCCGGCGCATCCCCACTCGTCCGTGCGTGCGCGCGGATCGATTGCTGCTTGTCCCCGCCGGCGCTTCCTTTTCACCGCTCGATTCCCTGCCATTGTCCGCCGGCCGGAATTGAGCGGACGCGGGTCTAGCGGCATGATCTGACCAGCTGAATATTATCAGCTGGCCAGATCAGCTGGTTGATACACGGTACAGAAACGTACCGTGATAATATTCAGCTGGCCCGATCATGCCGCTCGACCCGCGCCCGCTCGAATCCCGCCGGCAGACAATGGCAGGGAATCGAGCAGTTATAAGGAAGCGCCGGCGGTGGACGAGCGGCAATCGATCCACGCGCACACGCGGACGAGCGGGGATGCGCCAGCATCGAGCCGCTGCCTCGATCCGGCACTCAAAACGAGCCGTGTATGCACGGCATTAGGTATTATTATGTTGAGATGAACAGATGTAGTGTACACGAGATAAGCTCCATCAGGAGAGGGCCTAGCTTTAGGGCCTGTTTCCACTACATGCAGATTGGATGCAGAATGGATGCAGAAAAACTGCAAAAAAAAAGACTCCAATGAATGCCTATGGGAAAATCTGCATCAGAGAAATTGCGTTTAATGGAAACAGGCCCATAGGCTTTCATTAGAGTCAGTTTTTCTGCATCCATTCTGCATCCAATCTGCGTGTAGTGGAAACAGGCCCTAAGCGTTCTGTAGATGGTTTTTGTATTGAAAGAATGTGGAAAGAAGTAACTGGAGTAACACATACTGATAGTGTGAGGGACCCTTTTCCACGTTTATAAATAAACATATTTTTCCAAAATATTATACAACTACCTTTAAAGAGACTCTGTAACATCAAAAACATCCCCTGGGGGGTACTCACCTCAGGTGGGGGAAGCCTCGGGATCCTAATAAGGCTTCCTACGCTGTCCTCTGTCCCACGGAAGTAGACAGAAATATTCGATCTCAGTCGGGTCCGCTCTACTGCGCAGACGCAAACTTGCAGACCCGACGGCGATCGGGTATTTCCGCCTACTTCGGAGCCGACAGCCGTCAGAGCTTCTGCGCAGGAGCCGGGAAGGTAAATATTGACGTCATCTTGTACGGAGGGCTGCAGCGAGACCCCTGAGGGACGGAGGATGGCGTGGGAAGCCTCATTAGGATCCTGAGGCTTCCCCCACCCGAGGTGAGTACCCCCCAGGGGACGTTTTGACGTTACAGATTCTCTTTAATGCAGATTCACCTAAATACTAAATCAATTCTCTTCTGTTCACTTACCATTTTCTCTGATAGTGATGTAGAATGTCAAATCAACATTTCCAGTGGTTGGCTGTAAGTAACAGTGTTTCTTTTTAATTTTTTAATTCTGCTACAGTATTTTGTTATGTCCACATATAC
The DNA here is from genome assembly GCF_040937935.1 of Hyperolius riggenbachi. Lineage (NCBI taxonomy): Eukaryota > Metazoa > Chordata > Amphibia > Anura > Hyperoliidae > Hyperolius > Hyperolius riggenbachi. The sequence goes on from NC_090646.1 coordinate 399,459,825, forward strand.
TGTTTGTCTAGGTAATTGTAGCAAGTCGCACAGAAAGGTCTTGAACTTGGGTCACTTCAGAGACATCCCTGTGACTTAGTCACAGAGTCACTCATCCTTCCTGAGATGTAGGAGGAAGTCCTGTTTATTCTGTGATGGACACAACAGCTGCCTGCACAGCCCTTCCTGTGTTGGAGGTATCCCTGACTGGAGCTCTCCTTGACCTTGGCTAGTGAATGCATACCTCTGCTCAGAGTTACTCAGATGGGCAAATTCTTTTGTGAGCGTTTCATTAACCCTTCATCTGTCAGCAGAACAGAGTGAAACAGAAGGTGCTCAGGGCTAGAATGCATTGCATGTTCCCAGCACCTTCAGCCTGACAAGTCACAATTCAAAGAGAAAGTAAAAATATTCTGCACTGCTTTCTGAATGCCATTTCCCCTCTGACGTTGGAAGCACCTTATATAATGAAGTAAAATGAAATAAATAAAGCAATTTTGCTTTCTAATCTGTTTTCATTGATGTATTACCAAATCAAATAAGACATATGGTTTATGTGTAGGATTTTAATTTGTTTAAATCCTGTGGAGCAATTTTCTTGTAGTGGAACACCCAGAAAATAATATGTTAAAAAGTCAGTGGATTTTTATCTTTTGCCGTTTCTATTATTATTTTGTATGATGGTCTGCTATGTACTTTTTTCTCTTTGGCGTGATCTCTTCATACACTGTTGTATAGTGTAGAATTAGCTCAACTGCAGCATGTATTCTAGAAAGCTACAACAGAAAGTTCAGCTCGATGCCAGCATTAGTGACTAGGCGCACAGACTAGCCTTGGCACTAGCGACTAGACAAAGAATCTTGCCGTCAGTACTAGTGACTAGATAGAGACTAGCTACCAGCACTAGTGACTAGGCACAGAAATCAGCCGCTAGCACTAGCGACTAGACAAAGATACCAGGCCAGTGACTAGCACCAGTGACTAGGCTCAGACACTAGCCTCTACTAATAGTGGCTAGGCACAGAGGCCAGCCACTACCGCGTTTCCCCTAAAATAAGGTAATCCCCGAAATTAAGTCCTAGCTTATATTTCAAGCAGACTCCCCCAAAAATAGCTGACTAAGTTTACTAATAGCTAGCTAAGGCCGCTATGTTTACTGGGAGGTGTGCAGTCTCTTACTGCACCTACCTTGTGGCTGCGTCCCCCTCCATTCACATATAATTGCTCTGGTATCATAGCATGTCAGTGCTGTGACCTCCACACAGAAACGTGACCGCACATCCCTGTCATAATCAATGCGTGTGCCCGCACTGATGTGTCACGGGCACACTGATTGTGAGATAGGGGGCGCGGTCACGTTACTGAGCGGAGGTTACAACACTGACATGTTATGATACTGGAGCAATTATACGTGAATGGACACAAGGGAGGTGGGGTAAGAGGCTGCACACCTCCACATGCGCATAGCTTCCACCCCTCCCGAAATATAAGCCTCCCTCCCCCCACCCCGAAACTAAGCCCTAGTCCTTATTTTTCTCCCCAAAAGAATATAAGTATACAGTGTCTTATATTCGGGGAAACGTGGTAGTAACAAGACAGAGACTGGCTGCGAGCAATAGTGATTACATTCCTAATGAAAATGCAAAAATCGGAATACACATGATTTTCCTGCATGTGACGTCCTAAAAATAGCAACGTGGTTATCAGTTTTTTTCTGCATGCGATCTTCGCATCTAATAAATAGGCTAATAGCAATTCATTGCTGTGCGAATATGTGTGCTTAAAAATGTACAAATATACAACCATCAGAAGTACCTCCTAGGTGAAACAGGCCCAAAGAGTTGTTCTAACTGCAGTTGCTGGGACCAAGAGTTATACACCGATTTGCTTACTGACAGCTTCTTAGAATAATTTTTTTGCACTATTTTTTATCAATTGCATGGCAATGTTTTGTTCTGAGTTAAGGTGCCCATACACTCGTCAGATTAGCAGCAGATAGATCATCAGATGAATTTCTTATCTATCTGATGAGTTTTTAGAACATTTTTCACTAGGATAGAATTCGAATAGATTTCAGTTTGAAATCTATTGAAATTCGATCTGATGGCATTTTTTCGCCATCAGATTTCCATTAGGGCCAATGCAAAATGATAAGCAATCTCATCAGATCGACCTAGATTTTCCACCCTGCCAGTTCGATGGAAATCCATCGAAATCGGCCGTCGATTGGCCAACCGATTTGCAATCGATCAATCGATCAATTTTGATCGATCGTTCGGCCAGAAAATCGGCTGAGTGTATGGGCCCCTTAACATTAGGAACATAGAACTACAGCATTAGGGCATAGGACATTATTGTAAGATACTGCAGTAGCAGTAAAGAGCAATAAACCTGTGTGAGAAAAGGCAAGCACACCTTTACTAGTCATTTATATCAGAGTGTGCGATGAATAAACTTATGTAACGTCGTTCCACATAACTTCCCTTTGTGGTTTACTGGCTGGCAAATCTTCTACTAGGTGGAAGAATGATGTGGGAGTTGGCTCAAAGTATTCACATTTTTTTTCCCTCAAACTCAGTCCAAACCTGCCCATTTCTGATTAATCTTGGTTATTGGATAAAAGGAACAAACTCATGACTAAGATTTCTTTTATTAACTAGGGATTAATTGCACCAAATCACAGGGAATATTTGTTGACAAGAAACAGCAGTGCGGGTTGGTAGGTGAAAAGGAGAAAATATTTCACATGCACGTTTTGCCCTCTGCTAAGACGAGAAATGCCAGCAGATACAGTGTGTCTGGAGTACTATTATAGGATGGGCGCTATACCCCCCTCCCTCTTCCCCACCTTCCTTCGCTAAAAATGTTTAACCACTTGTGGGTTATATGCGATGATGGTGCACCGCAACACACATTCCTTGTAGTGAAGGGACGATTTCAGATTTACCCTGAACCACAGTTTTCAAGCAGCTCACAGCATCTATGGTTGCACAGAGCATTGTTGTTTTTTGGGAAATGTTGATCTAACAGTTCCCAGATCAGAAAGCACAGAGTTAAGAGACCAGTCTGTATTAAATTGAACATTCGGTGTTGCAGGATCCCTAATCCCTAAGCAGATGCTTTACCAGAGTCTCATTATTGTCCAGAAGTGGCTCTTGTATGAGAAAATGCAGCCATGCAGAAACAGCACAAACACGATTGACTTGGCTATTGTCACTTACTTCTCTTTGAACATGATGCTTTATTAGTTTAATACCACACCCAGAATTTGATCTGTACAGACATTACTTTACTATTAATAATATTACTTAGTGATATGCCTCTATTATGTTTTTTTTTTTTTTAGTCTCAACAAAGTTGATGTTTATCATGCATACAGTTCAATATTGTGGAACAATGTGGACATTCTGGATTGATGCAATAACAGTGCAAGTGTAAAAAAATGCAGTGCCACATGGGGACTGTCAGCTATACTTTAATCTTATGCAGCTTTCAATGAGCAGTGGAATGAACATTAGTTTTTAACTCTCGACAAAACTATACTACAGAATTCTGTTGAATCTTCATTAGATATGTTTATAAAATATATGCAGTCTGTATGTTAAAGAATATAAAAAATACAGGCCTCTATTACAGTGTTCTTCACAGAATTTTTTTCTAGCCGGTTGGCATGAAAAAGTAGCCAGGTGGGACACAATAGGGGAAGGCAGTGCTGGCGAAACTCTGCTTACAGCATAGGAGGAGAATGAGGAGGCAAGCCAATGACAGCTGGGTGTTCCCCAAAATTAGCCGAGTGGAACGCCCGGGGAGAACATTGTATAATGTATGCCTGGGAGTCCTTAACTCAAAACAGCATCAATTATCTTGCTGGGTGTAATAAAATGTGCAGCTTACTTGTGGAGGTTTGCATGACACTAAACAGGTAGCAAGGCTCTTTGCTAGACAGTTTTGCCACCTCGGCAATACAGGTGCTCTCAATAATGAGGTTTTGCTAAGTCCTAATGACTTCTGTTGTTTGGCTGGACTTCCTGGTTTGAAAATCCTGCCATGCACCTCTTAACCTTTCTCCGCTTGAAAGTACTCAGAGACGGCCACAGGCCACATGAAGCAAATTGCGCCCAAGTAGTGGTAGAAAAGTCAGGACCTTGATTCGTTTTTGCAACCTGCAATGGATGCCACTCCAGTCCGGTTCCCTGCCTGAATTACATCACTTGTGGGCCTCAAAACTAATCAAGGCCACGTTGGTTCTCCATTGTCCAGGACAGTGGGGCACCAGGACCCTACAGATCACCAACTAAGAAGAAACATTTGTCAGTCAGATCATTCATTCATAGCACTCAGTGAAATAAAATGAACGTAGCTTTGCAAACCACTTTTCTCCTGTAAAATAAAAGCTCATGGAAAGCTAAGAAGAACTGTGACCACTTATAGTACACTCCATGAGTTTTCATTGTTTGTGTATACTGTGTGTATGACCCAAGTCAGGTTATTAGGGTGAAGCCAGTTAACCCACCAGCATTTTTATGTGGGTTGTTAGATGAACCCAGAGTGCCCAGATGAATCTCTTGCAAACACGGGGAGAACATGCAAATTCTACACAGATAATGTTAAGGCTGGAAATTGAGCCTGTGACTCTACTGCTGTGAAATGCTACCCACTACACAGCAACAGTTACCAATATTTGTGGGATGCAATAATGGAAAAAAAACCTTAAGCTATGTACACACATTATTGTCACATAAAATGATTGATTATGATCCTTTTTTGCAATATGTAGAGATTACTTTAACATTGTTGATGAGTTAATTCTTCCATCCCATTGACTGACCTCTGTTGGGTTTGTGGGACTTTCTGTTGACAATATAATGCCTAGTACACACCATTTCCCGCCATATAGACAGGTCAAATAGATAATTTCCTACAAGTCCGATCTGATTTCCAATAGTTTTCTGATCAATTTAGTATAGAAGTGATCAGAAAGTTGATAAATTGCATGGTGTGTACCAGGCATTACAATGGGGCCACTCTTGTTTATGTTTTTATATTTCCCCCTCCCCAATCTATAAAATACAAGAAAGGCTCAGAAGTTGCTGAACAGCATATCTGTACAGTGATTGCTACAAAACTATTACCCGCTAACTAAATAGGAGCAATCGTGTGGTGTGACAGAAATGTAAACTGTACATTTTATACTTAGCGGCCATCGCAATGAAGTATCTAAAATCACCACTCCAAAATATGACGTCTTACAGGAACTTCTAGTGGCGTTTTGCTGTGTTCCTTTATTTATTTTGTCGCTCAATCATCTAACTAAGCACCTCGTTCCTTGGTTTATATGGTTTATAGAAAAATGCCGTAAGAAGCCTCTAGATATTCTACTATAAAGAAAAACTGTTGACTCTAAGTCCACAAAAATAATCAGTTTAACCGTGATCAAATAAAAAGACACGTTAAATGAAAACAGCTATGACAATGGCCAGTCACTTACATCTGTGCATCCTTTGTCCCTGTCTGTGTAGATAAATTCATTTTTCACTGGCTTGCTTGTATTTGAAGCCTGAACAATGAAGTCATTGTTAAAATCAGCTACACATATGTGAGTTAGCAAAGGATGTGCTATTTTATGCTAGAGGATTATTCTGGCATGCATTTGTTGCCCTTGCATGAACCATTCACGTGTCTGGTAGTGAGATATAAAATTACATCCCTCTCCCTCCCTCCTTCTTAAAAACTTGCTTATCTTCCTTTTAACCACTTCATTGTTGGTGTGTCCTGTACTTCACTCTATAAATTGCATAGGAAGGTCCAGAGGGGAAACAAAGAGCGAAAGAATTAGGCCCTTAATCCCTTCTTCTTTCAATCAGTATAGCTGAGATTACATTTTCCCTTTGGGTTTTTTTCATGGCCTACAAATACAATTGTTTTCTGTATTCTGACAAAGGACAATGGTGGCATTTTTGCAATTTATATTGGTCTGTGGTTATGCTGTTTACGACGTATAATACGTTCTGGCAATCCTGCGTCTGAGGGCTTCCCTTCACGTCAGCATATTTCTTCCTGTTAGTATCATTAATTTATTTGTGATGTATTTCCTTTACTATCATAGCACTGACATTTTATTCACTGCTTTACAGAGTACACTGTACCATTTGCTGGGGAAGCTGGAAAAGTGGGCACTGGAGGTGCGGCGGAAGTTTGGACATTGCCATAGGCGCCCACTATTTGTAGCCACAGTTAGTTTCAGGACCGCTATTTGTAGCCGCAGTTAGTTTCAGGCCCACTATTTGTAGCCACAGTTAGTTTCAGGCCCGCTATTTGTAGCCACAGTGAGCTTCAGGCCCGCTATTTGTAGCCACAGTGAGCTTCAGGCCCACTATTTGTAGCCACAGTTAGTTTCAGGCCCGCTATTTGTAGCCACAGTGAGCTTCAGGCCCGCTATTTGTAGCCACAGTGAGCTTCAGGCCCGCTATTTGTAGCCACAGTGAGCTTCAGGCCCGCTATTTGTAGCCACAGTTAGTTTCAGGCCCGCTATTTGTAGCCACAGTGAGCTTCAGGCCCGCTATTTGTAGCCACAGTGAGCTTCAGGCCTGCTATTTGTAGCCACAGTGAGCTTCAGGCCCGCTATTTGTAGCCACAGTTTGCACAGTGGCCACATCTGGAGCCTCCAAATTTCCACCTGTAATTTCTATGTGTATGGCAGCACCCACCCAAATGTTTATGGTGCCTCAGTATTTTTTGTTTATTATGGGGGGAGGGGGGTAAGGTTAGGTGTAAGAAACGGTCATGAAGATCCTTGAAAAACTAGTCCTCACCCATCTGAAAAACTCCACCAACGCCCTCCTAGACCCACTTCAATTTGCATACAGGGCAAACAGGTCCGTAGAGGATGCCATCAACATCAGTCTGGCATACACTATGGAACATCTGGACAGACCCAACACCTACGCCAGGATCCTCTTCCTGGACTTTAGCTCTGCTTTCAATACGATCTGCCCGAACATCCTGTATAACAACTTAGCACAACTTGGGCTGGATGGTAATCTCTGCACATGGATCAAGGACTTCCTCACTAACAGGACGCAACAGGTCAGACTTGGTAGCTGCCTCTCCCAAACGAGGACCACAAATACTGGCGCCCCCCAAGGCTGTGTACTGTCTCCGATCCTGTTTTCCCTGTACACAAACGGATGCACCTCAACCGCTGACTGCGTTAAGGTAATTAAATTTGCGGACGACACCACCATCCTTGGTCTTATTAGGGAGGACGACGAACGCACCTACCGCAGTGAGATTGAGCGAATCTGCAACTGGTGCAAGGACAACATGCTTGTCCTAAACGCTGCAAAGACAGTCGAGTTGGTTATCGACTTCAGGAAACGCCCCCCCCCCCCCACTCAGCCCGGTATTCATCGAAGGCACTGAAGTCACCAGAGTATCAAGTGTTCGGTTTCTGGGCACTACCATCACCAACGACTTGAGATGGAGTGAAAACACCACTAAATGCCAAAAGAAGGCGCAGCAACGGCTGTTCTTCCTAAGACAACTCAGGAAGTTTGGGATGCCGCAGGAACTGTTATCAAGCTTCTACACTGCCACCATCGAGTCAATCCTGTGCTCATCTATCATCGTGTGGTATGGTGGAGCCACCACAAGCGACAGGTACAGACTTCAAAGAGTAATCAAGGCGGCGGAAAGAATCATTGGGTCACCCCTACCGCCTCTGGACCTCCTCCACGCATCCAGATTGAAAACAAGGGCATACAGGATCACGAATGACCTGCACCATCCCGGTAGCCGCTTCTTCAACCGCATGCGCTCGGACCATCGTTTCAGAGCTATTTCCACCAAAACCTCCAGGCACAGGAACTCCTTTTTCCCCCAAGCAGTGTGCCTTCTGAACTCTGGTCACACTCACAGAAAAACTAGATAGAACATCTGTGACCCAGGCCTAAATAAATATGGACTTTTCCGTGGGTCCGCACGTAGTTTTTGCACCACAATACCCTAAAGCCTTTTGTCCGCACATGTTTTGCTTGCACTAAGTTGTTTATTGTTCTTCGTCTGTCATTGCATGTTTTGCACTACTATGTTTATTGCTCTTCGTCTGTCATTGCATGTTTTGCACTACTATGTCTTTGCCGCTCTGTACTATGCTCTATGCCGATGTGTACCACAAACAATTCCGAGTGTGGCAACCGCTGCACTTGGCGAAATAAATCTGAGTCTGATTCTGATTCTGAAGAAAGGGGGTGTGGTGTAAGGTTAAGTGTTGGGGGGTGGGGGGTTACGCATTGGCAGGAGGGTGGTAGTCAGGTTTAGGCATTGCTGGGGGGGGGGGGGGGAGGGGGGGGTTCTGTGTGAGAGTAGGGGTAGATTTAGCTGTAGTAAAATCTTGATAATTTTTACAGATATTGGAATTACCACTGTAAAGTAGTAGAATATTGATAAATGTTACTGATATTCTACTATTGGCTATTTCCTGGTGCCTTAATTTTGCATACTCATTTACATGTATATTATAGAATGCAAAGAGCAGCTAAAATGTGCAAAGTAAAATGTACGTGTCTTGCTGCTAGAGAAAAGTATGTGGATTCACCCACCAAGTAGGTAAGATAATACTGCCAGTTAGGAAAGATAGGTCAAGACAAGTATGTGCCTTTCGGATAGTGTTGCAGTCACAGGTAAAGTAGGGTTGTTACTTAACCTCTTGCGGGCACATGCTTTTAAAATCTTTGTCTTGTTTCCTGGTCTCTTTCCTCTGCCAGGACAAGGATTTAAACCGCTGGACTCCTCGCACTCCCACCACGAGATCGTTTAGTGCTAGTCAGGAGTTGATTTGATTAGCTCCTTACAGTAATCTCTTGAGAGCTCATCTTACACTGGTAAAATCAAGTATTAGTCATACAGAGTTCTACAACCTCTAATTTATCAGTGAAAGTTACATCTGACTGCATTCCTTCTTCAGAAAAACTCATCTAGAGCTTTGGATTCTTACATTTTACAGTGAGTAAAAAAAAGAGAGGCACAAATTAGTTCTATGAGGGCTTGGGACTGTACAGACACGTTTATGTCATTGTGACATGTGTCAGTTCTGGGCACCTTTAACTTACAGAGGAGGTGCAGCAAGTGAAGTATGGCCCGGTGTTAGTCCTGGAGCAGAACTGCAGACATTAAACCAACAAACGTGCTGATGATTCCTGTTGTTGGAGAGCAGTCTACTCTCAGGGTATCTATTGTGAAAGATCAGTGGAAATTGGGATACTGGATTAGTCACCCTAATTTTTTTTCACATTTTCACCCTCTTATCAATAAAATGCCTTTTGAGCCACCAGCATGCAAGAAAATACTATAATAATTTTATCAGTACTTTTTCACCTACCTTTTGGTACTTTTTTCAATTGCAGAGTGCCAAAAAGTTATTTTAAACAGAATACAAAATTATCTCCTAGGAGAAAGCTTTAGAGAGAAAGTGAAATGAATAAGGCCCATGAGTGATAAAGCTTTCAATGTCAAGACCATACTGAGCAGCCAGGGATGGAAATGATTATTTCTAAATTCCCTTTACCAAAATGCAGAGAGCAGTACTTGTCCGCAGGCCATGTTAGCCAGCAAGGCCGGAGCGGTGATAAAGCACTGCTCTCAGTAATTTACTGCACAGTCATGATGAAAGAAGCCAGGCGAGCTTCCTATTCCAACACACTTCCACTCAGACACCCAATAACAGCCAAACCACAAGCCGGCTTCTTGACAGTGAAAGTGTGTGTCGCCTCAACTATGACATACATTCTTATTTGTACCATAAAGACTGCTTTCCTCTATGTCTCTTGGCCTATTTTTTATTTTAGAACACAAAACTCCTGCAAGCCCCTCACCATGAACCATCTCGTGCACTTTGTGTTAGATTACTTTGTCAGTGTGGGAAGGGAACAATTTACATGATGTAATGCCTGGCTTTAGTGCCCATACTCTGGCTATAAGGCTTTTCAGTCCCTCACTTGGAACAAGCACGCAGTTTTGTGAAGTCAGAACACATATTTGTTCCAAGTGAGCGGTTGAGTAAAATAATATGGTCAGAGAATGAGCATAACAGCTAGCATAGGCAGACGCAATGGGGGATTATAGCTGCCCAGAATCCCCTCTCAGACCAGGGCCAGTGCAGTGTCTGGGAACAGGCAGTTGAGACACCAGAATATCTGCAGGTATCCTGCAGCTCACAACACTGCCCCCTTTCTTTCCTTGCTATAGCTGACTTTGGATTGAGCAGCAGCTTGTGTACAGAGCATGGAGCAGTTTTGGGGAACTTAAAGCAGGAGAATTAGCCATACTATGCCAGGGAAAAAAACATATATAAGTAGATAAATACTTGATCTACTTACATAACACATGTATTGCACTGTCCACGTTTTGATTTCAGTGAATTCTATATAGTAAATGAAGAGAATTCTGTTCCTTGTGGGAACCATGTCTTTTGCCCACAATGTGAGGCTAAATACTGATGTAATTTATTCCCTTAACTTTTTTATTTTCTTTTCTCCAATCGCTGAGTCGTCTCAGCCTTGTTTGTAAACACAAGTGAGCAGAGGATCATGTTTTAGCTAGGCAGGGAAATAAAGGGAAGAGGAGGAATATATAATATAATAATATAAGGAACCCCCAGCGTGCAACTGAATGGCAATGGCTATTAAAGGGCCAGTGCTCCTAAGGTATGTGATAACTCCAAACTTTAACAGCAGAAAAAAATTGAAAGTTTTGAATGCAGGATTAGCATCTTTATCACTTAAAGGGATACTGTAGGGGGGTCGGGGGAAAATGAGCTGAACTTACCCGGGGCTTCTAATGGTCCCCCGTAGACATCCTGTGCCCGCGCCCGGCCCCGCCTCCGGTTCACTTCTGGAATTTCTGACTTTAAAGTCAGAAAACCACTGTGCCTGCGTTGCCGTGTCCTCGATCCCGCTGATGTCATCAAGAGCGCACAGCGCAGGCCCAGTTTGGTCTGTGTCTGCGCAGTACACTCCTGGGACATCAGCGGGAACGAGGACACGGCAACGCAGGCGCAGTGGTTTTCTGACTTTAAAGTCAGAAATTCCAGAAGTGAACCGGAGGCGGGGCCGGAGCATTGGGGAGTGGCTGCGCCAACACAGGATGTCTGCGGGGGACCATTAGAAGCCCCGGGTAAGTTCAGCTCATTTTCCCCCGACCCCCCCTACAGTATCCCTTTAAAGAAAACCTGAACTGAAAATTAAAAGTCAAAATAATAATATACAAGTCATATTTACCTTCCATGTAGTCTACTCTTCAGTGTCTTTTTCCTGTCCCGCGTCCTGTTTGTTCACTGTGATCAAGGGAATTTTCCGTCCTCCATTTTGAAAATGGCCATTACCCATAACAGCTTTCTCGTCAGCACACAGTTAAACTGTAACATCACCCACTTGAGCCATAGGGAAACATGGACATTACCTGGTACATCAGTTTCCTCTCAGCTATAACAGCAACTGATATTTTACTGACAGCAACTGATATATTTCAGATCTGACAAAATATTGTCAGAACTGGAAGGGATTATTGCCAGAAGAATATGGTGAGCCTCTGAGAGGAACTGATGGCAAGGTAATGTAATGTTCATTTGAAGTTACCTAATGTGTTCATTTTAAATATTTTTACTCAGTACAGGTTCTCTTTAATACACTCAGACCAGTTGCTGTTGAAATTTGATTTTTATGGTGACAATCCCGCTTTAGCAGAGTCAGGTATGAGAACAGCCCTGTGTCCTGCTGTGTGAACGCTTCACTTTCCCCTTCATTAGCAATGTCGGCTGTCCTCATTATTATCTGTATCCAAACTGCTCCTGATCGATCCCGTTGTCGACCGGGAGCAGATCAGACATGTTGGAAATAATCATCAGATCCTGTCAGTCGGATGGGAAATTGCATTGTGTGTACCCAGCATGGTGTCCTACAATATTATTATACTGTATTGTGCGTGGCTGAGTGAGACCTTTTAGAAACTCCCCTTTTGAAAATCCTGGGTGTGCCCCTGGCTAGGCAGCCAGATTTTTCTAAACTTGGCACCTCTCTGAACCCCCGGTTGCTCACAGTTTTACAAAAAGTTAAGAAAAGGCATGTTGTACCTATACATAAGGTAGGGTGAAATGAAGATATGTTTTCCTCACCTTTCCTTACATTTTATTGCTTATATTTTCCTGCAGAAACTGCTGGGAAATAATCATTACTACTGCACTTCCTGTCCTGGTGTTGTTTGACACCAGGAGGTAGCTACTCTGATTCTACTCTTTCTGTCATCATCTGATAGCCAGCATAACTAGAAACTGGCATCAACCATAAAAATTAAGTAGTGTCACATTAATCCCTGCCCACACTGTCTGCCCAAGACCAGCGGTCATCCAGTCCATGATTCAGCCTATCCAGACCACGATTGCTTGCGGACATTCCACAACAGAGAGCAGCTAATCACTAGGGATCATGGGGCATGCAAATATTTGTCCAATTGGTGAATAAGGTAGGAAGGGTAGCATTGGGGATCTAAGTGAGTCAAAGTGCTGAATGTCACATGAATGCATTGCCATCGGAAGTTATACTAAAAGGTTTTAAAAATGAACTCCTGATTAATAAAAGATATTGCATTTTACAGGTATAGATTCAGTAAGAATGCTTAGAGATAAATTCAGGGATGGAATTTCCAGCCACGGGCTTATTTTATTTTTGCTGCTAAATTACTGTTGGTCCACACTAACAGACCGATAGAATGTCCTGGCAGGAGATTCAAATGAACTGCTAACATGGCTTCTGATTAGTATTGCTCTGATGATGGAGGGGTTCTGATAGTTTGCTGTCTAGCTTAAAAAAGAAGGAGAAAAAAGAACAAAGATGAAGATAGAAGGATTTACAGACGATTTAAAGAAGAAATAAGTATACAGAGAAAAATGGAAGTGATAGTGATATAGAATAATAAATAGTCTATTTTTTACTTATAAATGCTAAGTGTTCTCAAAAGTCACATAGCTGGTCATTGCTGAGCATAGTATCCAACTTGAGAAATGTACAGGCAGACCCCCATCTCTGGTTGGAGAAGTGTTTTATATGCATTTTATTGAGGCACAAAATCATGAATGATTGTTTCAGTTGAAACTTTGTAGGAATGTATTATCTTCCAATACCTCCTTCCAGGAAAGAAATTGACTTCCCTCTTAGAAAATGCAACTGGGTTGTAGGACTTTATCTGAACCTACTTTTAGTTGTTAGCCCCAGCTTCTCACTGTTACCTCGTCCTCAGAGTCTGAACAATAATGGTCCATCAAGAGAGATGTCTTTTTGGATTTTTAGGCTACTGGGCACTTCCACCAATCTTTTCACACTAGTGCAGAGGTGGGGCATGTTTCCATGTGGGAGTTTGGGGCATGGGAATTAATCAGAATTTCTGGATTCTGCTACTACTGCTGCAGTGAGACTCCGAAGTCAAGGGAGCAGAGCCTAAAAGAGCAGATTTACTGTAGGCAAGCATGCATTTTTAATGTATGCATTTACTCCCTGTTCCTACCTCCCCTCCTGTGTCACTGGTGTATCTGGGGATCTATACTTGCTTGATAAACAATGCATGGATAGATTAGCTTTAATGTTATACACTTGTATTATTAATGAGAGACTAGTTTTAAAAATTTGGATAAAAATAACAATAAAATTATGGGATGTAGTCATTTAGTTTCACCTTAAAAGTTCTGTTTTAAGCAGAATCCATTAATCACTTACCTAATATTCTTCTATATTTCGCTTACTATATGTTCCTTAGTAAACAGCATTACATAATTCAAATATTATTAATTAAGCATTATTCCTATGTACAAGTAGAATACTCTGTAGGAGACTGTCATGTCATCTTATGCCTGCAAGCACATTTACTTATGTCTTCTTGTCAGTAACATATTCTATATATGCCTATAAGAGGGGAAATGCCCATAAACAGTGGTTCTTGTGCAAGGTGCATCAAATGCAGGTACATGAGGATGCTATCGCTCATGTTACAGTATCATCATCACCACAGATTATATTTACCACCACATATCATTGCACCAGGGCTGTGGAGTCGGGACAAAAATCCACCGACTCCTCGACTCCGACTCCTCTAATTTGCATATTACAATCTTGTTGATTGAAAGTCTGTAACATGAAATTTGTCTCTAAACTGCCAACGCTTAAAGGGAAGGTTCAAGCAAAATAAAAAAATGAGTTTCACTTACCTGGGGCCTCTACCAGCCCCATGCAGCCATCCTGTGCCCTCGTAGTCACTCACTGCTGCTCCAGTCCCCCGCTGGCAGCTTGCCGACCTCGGAGGTCGGCGGGCCGCATAGCGTACATTTTTACGCATTCCAGGTAATGCAGGAAAATTAACACATACATTTTTACGCATTACTGGTTCAATGCGTAAAAATATACGCATCTAACCAGTAACGCGTAAAAATGTATGTGTTAATGTTCCTGCATTACCGGGAATGCGCAAAAGTGTACGCAATGCAGCCCGCCGACCTCCGAGGTCGGAAAGCTGCCAGCGGGGGACTGGAGCAGCAGTGAGTGACTACGAGGGCACAGGATGGCTGCATGGGACTGGTAGAAGCCCCAGGTAAGTGAAACTCATTTTTTTATTTTGCTTGAACCTTCCCTTTAAGGATTTTAAAAGACAACTGAAGTGAGAAGGATATGAAGACTGCCACATTTATTCCCTTTAGTCATAGACTAAAACTAGTCCTTGGTAACAGTACTTGTAAAAGGTACAGACCAGAACAAAGAACATCTATCAGGCCCTAGCCAATGTAACTGTGGGTACATGTAAGAGTTATGTGCAGGTACTCTGCAGGGGAATGAGGAGATTCATCCTCTATTACACATTCTTCATGCAGAATCTGAACCAGGTTTGTAGGTGATAGACAACACCTCTGTGTTCAATGTGCACAACATTCTCAGTGGATTCCCTGCAGCTCTGTGGGGAATGCATATGCAGAGTATAGTACTACTGTGTAAAAAAGTAAACCTAAGACAGATGAAATTAAAGTTTTATACTTACCTGGGGCTTCCTCCAGCCCCCTTCAGGCTAATCAGTCCCTCGCTTTCCTACTCCGCCACCTGGATTCTGCTATGAGTCCAGGTACTTGAGCCAGTCTGACGTAGTGCGCATGCACACACTCCGCCGCCTGGAGCGTACTACACCTGCGTAGCACTATTGCGCAGATGCAGAACGTTCCTGGCTCTGGGAGCAGCATGTGGCCAGACTGCGCTGACTGGCTGAATTACCGGGACTTATAGCAAAAAATCCAGGTGGCGGAGGAGGACAGCGAGGGACTGATTGGCCTGAAGAGGGCTGGAGGAAGCCCCAGGTATGTATAAAACTTTTCTTTTCATCCATCTCAGGTACCCTTTAATTCGTAGTCACCAAACCAAATTTTAAAAACATATCAAATTATTTGATTCAATGAGCAGAGAGTGCATACATTTGCATAAATCAGTATCAGCGCAGAATTATTTCCATCTCATTAACCATCTCTATTAGTGACACAGCTACACACCAGGCTTTATTCTTACAGCATAGATGTTATTTAGTATATATAACAGATTCCTGTGTACACATCATATATACAGTCCCAATCAGATGTGTATATCTGACTTTAAAAATACGGGGACTGCTTTATTGAAGCAGCACAAGTAACTAATTTTTATTGGTTTATTTCATTTGTGTGGACTAAGCACAGCTATTACTGTATGTATAAATTATTTATGATGACTATTATCTGAGAAATAGAAAATTTTATCATATTTTCTATTTTAATTACAGTTTAAATTCATTAGGAGTCAGAGTCGGTGCATTTTTACCCAACTTCGACTCCAGGCACCCAAAATTGCCCCGACTCCACGACTCCGACTCTACAGCCCTGCATTGCATACCTGTAAAGGGATGCACTGGCTGCTGCTAGAGATATCTGTTCAATAACTGGACTAGTAGGGGCTACCAAAGCTGTATAATATATAAATGACATCATAAATAGTTTCCATGTGTGAAGTCAGCAGTTTATAGTGGTCTAGTCATTTCATGTCTATTCTAATTTCAGGGCTTTGTGTATGAGCTTAGAAGACAAAATAAAAACAACCAAGCTATCCCCAAATGGATACATCTGTAATATTGCAAATAAAGAAAGTCTGTGAACAGATGGCCTTATAAAAGTGAATGGGAAAATATAGCAGATTAATGCAAATTTGTAAAGCAACATTAAGGACAACCACCCAGCTAGGCGCTCTGGATGCTTTGCATGCAGCACTGCAGGAAGAATTACGGTATAAGGAAGTAAGATTGATACCAAAGTGTCAATCACCTTTTAAAATAAGCTCTAATTTAGACTTTGTTGTCATCAGCTGTATTTTTGTACTAGTAAGCAGTAATGTTTACATGGCAGAAGTATATCCGTTCTTTTCATGTAAAACTGTATGAGACAATCTCTAGTCTAATTACACGGGATTTCATGTGATTGTGTTTATCTAATTTTTTGTGAAATTGTGCTTTCACTTCTTTTGATTCACACTGAATATTCACTTAGAGGGTGTCACACAGTAGTCCTCAGTGCTTTAGAGTGGAGAGGGTATATCTATGCAGGAAAGGTGTAAGGGAGGAGGAAATATGTCCTGCAGGGCGTACGTGTAAAAAGGGTGTCTAAACGTGATTTTGTTTATAATGGGTGCAGGATGTAGCCAATAAGAGTGATTTTGTTTGAAGAGGTTAAAAGGGCGCCTGTTTGTAGCCAATGAGTGTGATTCCGTTTATAAAAGGCACTGGATGTAGCCGCTATTAGAATATAACCATAACCTTAATCCCCCTGGCACCTAGCCTTAACCCCCCATGGTGGTGCCTAACCTTAACTAAGGTATTCAGTGAGATTGTTGTAGCCACAATTTTTGAAGAATATAATTGGTAGTTGGTATGATCATTGTAGCCGCATTTTATGTAAATAATGTACATGAAATTCAGTGAGATCGTTGTAGCCTCAATTTTTCAAAGATATAACGGTATTCTCCATGATCATTGTGGTCGCATTTAATGACAAACATATAAATGGTATTCACAATGATCTTTGTAGTTGTAATATTGAAAAGATATAACCGGTATTTGCCATGACCAAAATAACCAGTATTTTGAGCGGATTGTCGTAACCACAAATAAAATGAAACAAATAAGGCCAAAATGTAGTTGCTAAAATATAGCTGTTTTTATATTAAGGGCATATACTGTAGTGTAAGCGTAATTGAAATCAGGTCCTTTATTGTAACCCCAAATCCTTTCATGTTATAGCCGATATAAACATGTTAGTGCTGTTATAAAATAACAAGCACACTTTTCAATGCTTATAGCCACTAGCTGCTGCAAAAAACGTTGAAGTCTATGGCAGCACCATATTTACACAGTTGGCTCTGGTGCACTTTTCATCTGATACCCTCCCTTAGTGCTACAATAGTGAGTACAAACCTCAAAGGAACCATAATATATTTCTTATGGCCTTGAGTTTTGGAAATGTGGTGGAAGTAAATGACCTGCTGTTGCCTTCTCGATTAAGAGACAATACTGCACTTTGAAGGGGTTGCAGTACTGGTGTTTCATGGTTGTCTAGGCCCACTACAAATAATCATGTTGGTTCTCCATGATTTAACTTAGTATGCTTTTTTGCTGCCCCAACAGGTCCTACACGTACAGAGTCATATACATTACCACACCAAAATTATCCGGGAAGAGCAGCATACTGGAAAGTACCATACCAATATAATGCGAAAAAAAAGAGCTGCGTGCTGGAATAAATGACACTGCAATTTAGACAAAAAAACAGTAGTTCTGGTTACAATTGTGTTTTTATAAGTCTTACTTTCCCTTTTCCTGTCCTGCAGTCACATCAACTTAGAATCCTGCTTGAAGAGAACATTGCTATCTGTTAATACTAGGTTTCTCTCTGTATGCACTGCAGCTTCCTGAAGGCATAATCATGTGACACATCCAGGGAAAGTGAAATGAAGGATAACTTTGTTATTGTTATATATTTTATGCAACAGGGAGTGCATGGACTATTTTAGACAAAACGTGTGGTTTTAAAAAGGTATTTCTGCCCTGTCCCTAAGAGAAGCTTTAAAAGACTTACGAGCTCAAAAACTGTAAAAAAGTGAAGTACCTTAATCACGTTTAAATGCATGGAGGACGCCATCCGCACCCTCCTTACACTGCGGGGACCCGGTGGAACTGCACTGAGGGCGCGAATGGCGTCCTCCGTGCATTTAAACGTGATTAAGGTACTTCACTTTTTTAAAATTTTTGGGCTCGTAATTCCTTTAAGTAGGCCTGAGCATAATTATACAACTCTGTTATGTTTTTAATTTTTGTTTTGTAAAACATCAGAATATTATTAGTGTCTTTATCATAATAGGAGAAGGTGAAAAGGATCCACATCTTGTAAATTAGTATCAAAATAACTCAATGTACACCAGAATTGCCATGTTTAGCTCCAAGCAAGGCTATACAATTTTGCCATTGTTCTTCCTGAAGGACTTGAGTAAATATTATCACCAATTATCATCGCTCTTGTACTGTGAAGTTTGTGTTTTGAATGGCTACATTATTTTACAACAAAGAGAACTACCGAGTAAATAAAGCTCAGTATGTTTTTCCTTGTGTGGATTGCTTCAGAAAGCTTGGAGAAGGGAAAGTCCTTCTCAGCTGTGCTAACAGGAAGCACACTGATAATTAATGTTTGCTATATGTTCAGCTCTCTATAACAGGTAGAAGTTGACACTATTACCCAGAATCCCAGGCAGTGTCCAAGCTTTTCCATAGCAAAGGATACTGGAAAACCTACCCAGAATCCCAGGTTGTGTCCAAGCTTTTCCATAGCAAAGGATACTGGAAAGCCTACCCAGAATCCCATGTAGTGTCCAAGCTTTTCCATAGCAAAGGATGCTGGAAAACCTACCCATAATCCCAGGCAGTGCCCAAGCTTTTCTATAGCAAAGGATACTGGAAAACCTACCCAGAATCCCAGGTTGTGTCCAAGCTTTTCCATAGCAAAGGATACTGGAAAACCTACCCAGTATCGCATGTAGTGTCCAAGCTTTTCATAGCAAAGGATGCTGGAAAACCTACCCATAATCCCATGTAGTGTCCAAGCTTTTCCATAGCAAAGGATGCTGGAAAACCTACCCATAATCCCAGGCAGTGCCCAAGCTTTTCTATAGCAAAGGATACTGGAAAACCTACCCAGAATCCCAGGTTGTGTCCAAGCTTTTCCATAGCAAAGGATACTGGAAAACCTACCCAGTATCGCATGTAGTGTCCAAGCTTTTCATAGCAAAGGATGCTGGAAAACCTACCCATAATCCCATGTAGTGTCCAAGCTTTTCCATAGCAAAGGATGCTGGAAAACCTACCCATAATCCCAGGCAGTGCCCAAGCTTTTCTATAGCAAAGGATACTGGAAAACCTACCCAGAATCCAAGGCAGTGTCCAAGCTTTTTCATAGCAAAGCATACTGGAAAACCTACCCATAATGCCAGGCAGTGTCCACGCTTTTCCATAGCAAAGTATACTGGAAAACCTACATTGAAAATGCTGGATAATGAAATCCACATAAGACCATTCTAAACCACGTTGTATTTCAGTTTAGTGAAAAGGGAATTTTTTCTTTATTCGGCAGGGCTGGTCACTGGGAAACCTCATTTAAATCTGCCAAAAATAAATGTCTGTAATGAGTTGCTTCTGGAACAATTTGCCTTTATTGGTCTTTTCAAACCATGCCTTGAGTGTCATTTGGAATCTCAAAGTCGACAACTTTTATTCATATGCAGCGTGACAGCTTATTAACAAAGCAAACAGCTCTCCATTACAATGACTTCTGCTGCTGTTTTCATCTTCCTTCCTGCAGCCTCCCATGTCTTAAAACCAAATGAGGTTCTGCATTTTGTATTGGTACATGATTGCCAAACATGACACTTGGGGCTCAGGCTGAGGGTAGGGGCATCCTTGAGCAGCGCTATATCTAATGTGACACTTCTATACAGGCTACCTGCTGTTTCATTCATAAACACAAAGCTGTCTGAAATGTCTTTCTTCTTTTTTCCCTTTCTCTTTTCCCCTTAACAACTTTCAGGGGGTTAATGGGCTGTGCTGGCCCCCTGCCAAATCTTTAAAGAAACTTTATTAATAGGGTTATGGGGCTGAGACACCATAGCGTGTGGGGATTTTATGGGCTACTCATCTTAATGAATAAAAATATGGTTGGGCAATTAATGCCATATTCTCGAGTCACAGGCTTTCAGCTAGTGCTCATTTTCCTCTTCCAGTCATCTTTTTTCTTGGAGGGGGGGGGGAAGCTTGTGGGGGCTAATTCTTACTACTGAGCCTATTGTCTTTTGTTCATTCCTTTACAAAACTGTAAACATATCAGCCACTCATCACAGCAGCACTTCTTAGCTGATCTTGTCACTCACTGCTAGACTTTTTTGTCATCCTGCCATCCATAGGAGAATTGTTAGGGATGAAATAAGATATACATAAAAATGTCTTGAGTGTACATACAGTTTTGGTAGTATTGCTATAAAATATATTTTCCTCACTTTCTCTCTTTTTTTTGTAAAGCAGAAGCTCTGGTTTCAGCATTTGCTTGTATTTTTTAAAAACATTTTAATGCTTTATGCATAGAGCTCATCTGGGGACATGTCTAAAATGACGCTCTTCAGAAAATATATTGTGTATTGGTTTTCAGCTTGTGCTAGGTAAATGGTTTCCATAATACATAGTCGTTTAACCATGCACTTTCTGCTACTGGATAGCTGGAATGTGTTGTGCGTGATCAGCTACAAATCAAGCTGATAACTGGTTAAATGAATACCCCATGTTGCACTGAATTCGGTTTTCAGTGAAGTGCTGTTCACAGGGAGCTATTGAGAGGAAGTGGCATGGTAGATGTGGTGTATGTGTTGTACAGACATGGACGTTACACTGTGGATAACACAATAAAATCTTGCTTAGGCAAATCTCCCATTAACTGTGTAATACCAAAGTGCACTTAAAACAAATTAGCTCTCCACAGAAATCATATAATTATCGTGTCTTTGTGGGAGTGTGAGCTCATGCGTCTGTAAAGAGGTACAGTACTTTTGCAGACACTTAATAACCCAACTCATGTTCTTTTGTTTTTGCTGTCTTACATGTTTACACTGTTTTGAAATATACCAAGGTACACTCTACATTTGATTGTCTCGTATTGTATTGTTTCTCTTCATAATGCATACCACTGCAATGAATCACTAAAATAGCAAGTAGGAGTGTTCAGCCCCATGATTGGGAAAAAGCATCCAAAGCATCCCTGAACACTCTTACACGACAACTAAAATGAGAGGGATATGGAGGCTGACATATTTATTTCCTTTCAAGCAAAACCAGTTGCCTGGCTATACTGCTGATCCTCTGCCTCTAATACTTTTAGCCATAGACCCTGAACAAGCATGCAGCAGATCAGGCGTTTCTGACATTATTGTCAGATCTGACAAAATTAGCTGCATGCTTGTTTCTGGTATTATTCATACACTACTGCAGTCAAATAGACTTGCAAGGTTGCCAGGAAACGGGTATTGTTTTAAAGCAAACAAATATGGCAGCCTCCATATCCTTCTCGGTTCAGTTGTCCTTTAAAGGGAACCAAATGCTATTTTTTTCTGGTTTCTAATAGCCCTAGGAGCTCCAATGTTCCCCTCTCCCTTCTAGTTGGCCATTATTTATCCAGGGGAATGTGAGAAGATAGCATCTGTGACATCCCCCCGCTGATGAAAGCTTTTGTTTGCTCTTTAATAATGTGTGCAATAAAATAATTACATCAGTACTTGTCTGCCTGAAACTACTGCGGTCAGACAGGCCACGGAAATAGGGTAATAAAACAATCTGCTAAAATGTTAAATGTAATAAGAGGTAAAATTTAAGTTTTTTTTTTATCAATGAGTCACATTGTTGATATTCATATTTAATGTGCTATTGAGATACACTGGCTGCTGAAAATGGTGCTTGGTTCACTTTAAGATTCTACTTCCATTGCCTATAGTAGATGCAAACCTCATTACATCAAACCTAAGTACAGTGCAGGGAATGTATGACATTATGCTTCCTGTATTGTACAGAACATTTGTGAACCAATGGCACAAACAGACACTATTCTAGGGAATCCTGGAACCAAACAGTGTGCTTTTGCCATGGTTGTATGCCCGCATTGATCTCATAACCTAAATGGACATGTTTTGTTTAAAATAGCCATCAAGCATCATATATTATTACAAGAACCCCCCCCCCCCTTCTAATATTTATTGAGATTTATAGGTATTTATGATTTTTTTTTACCATAAGACTTAACTTATGTTGCAGCAGTTATCCTCTTAGCATCACCATGCACATAGAATCTGAGGGAAGTGGGATGTCATAAAGAGGCTATGCTCCCCCCCCCCCAAAAAAAAAAGAGAGGAAACACAGAGACAATTGGGAGCACCAATATAGTGTAGTATAGCCTGATGATGTATATTAGAATTCCTAGGTTTCTGAAGGTGACTCTGTTAGTAACTCGTATTAACATGATGACATGTGGAAAGCTGGCAAAAGCTTGCTCAAAAATGTTTGTGTTTCACAAGGAGGTTGATTCACTAATGATAACGTGCTAGAGCAGCGCAAATTAATGCGAGAGCATGTTACACACGGTCCTATCAGTGTAGTGTGTGATCCTTTGAAGTGGTGCGTAACCTGACAGGACTGCGCATGGCATGCGGTTGCTTGTATTAATTTGCGCTGCTTGAGCACATTATCATTAGTGAATTAACCCCTTTGTGAGATACAAACATTTTGAACACACTTTTTGCCAGCTCTCCACTTTATCTTGTTCATACGAGTTACTGCTTGAGCGAGTTATCGTTAGTGAATCAGTTGGACTCACTAACTATAACACTAGTTGGCGTCAGATGATTGTTTGTACCAACTCCACCGCCCTGGTCCAAACTCTGCATTCTCATTATCCCCCACTAGAGGTAGTCAAGGAGAAGCTAGGATGTTGGCAGCACTCCATCTACAGCAGTCTCATAATTAGTGTTGTTTGCAAACTGTTAACCACTTCATTCTTCAGTGGATTTTCACCTTATGCATCTGAGCAATTTTCACATTTCAGCGCTCCTCCAATTCATTCGCCAATAACTCTATCACTACTTTTCACAACAAAATGATCTATATCTTGTTTTTTTCCGCCACCAATTAGACTTTCTTTGGGTGGCACATTATGCTAAGAATTATTTTTTTCTAAATGCATTATTAAGGAAAAAATGAAAAAAAAAAAACATTATTTCTCAGTTTTCGGCCATTCTAGTTTTAAAATAATACATACTACCATAACTAAAACCCACATATTTTATTTGCCTATTAATTCGGTTATTACACCGTTTAAATTATGTCCCTATCACAATGTATGGTGCCAATATTTTATTTGTAAATATAGGTGCATTTTTTCAGTTTTGCGTTCATCACTATTTACAAGCCCATAATTTAAAAAATAACAATAATATACCATCTTGAAATACATATTACAAAAGTTCAGTCCATATGGTAACTATTTATGTTTTGTTTGTTTGTTTAAATTGTATTTTTTTTATGCAAAAGTTTCATGTGGGTATTTATGGGAGAGTGTGGGAGGTAAGGGGTTAATTATAAATTATGAGTAGGTATCTTTATTAAAATAAATGGAAGTAGGTGTAATTTTACTATTTGGCCACAAAATGTCCTCACTCATTATCTTCCTGCGCCTGTTTTTTGTACACAAAACAGGAAGTAATGATTGTAAGGGTAATTACAGCGTTTACAAATGACTGCAGGCATCACATTGATGTTGCGATCATTGACACGGGGACCTAAAACAATGAATGGGAATGCAGTTCCCATTCATTGATCTTTGGGCTAATGGGTGGCGGCGAGAACAAGTGCAGGATCACATGCATGGGCGAGCAGGAACGCGCACAGCGGCGCTTTTGACGGAGTACGTACATTTACTCCCCTGAGGCTTAAATACAGTTTTTAGGGGAGTAGATATACTGTACTAAAACCATTAAGTGGTTAAACTCTAAGCAACATAGGAGGATCTAGGTGTGTGGTGGAGTTGGTGCTTGTGTGTGGTGTGTGGTGTGTGTGTGTGGGGGGGGGGGGAGGGGGCATGTTCTACATAGGGAACACCTTCTATACTTGCAGCTGCAAGCTTTTGTAAATGGATCCTGTGCTTCAACACTGACTTTTCTTCAGAGATTTTCGTTAGAATGGCTGCTTGATTTACTAAAATAGCATGGATATTGGATAGCATGGATTTATTCTCAAAGGCAAAATCTGGGATGGTGAACTAGGGCTTTTAATTAAAATATTTTTTCAAGAAGATCATTACAGCCAAGTGGTTAGAATTTTCTGTAAGAGGTCAGCAGCATGCATGTTGCTATTATGACAGGTGCACTTTAGAGCTCATGTACACTTTTCCTTTGAGCAGCTTGTGGATACACTTTGTGTGAATCTGTGGTGTTCATCAAGGTGCCTCTTTAATCTTTGGGTATACATTGAATAAACAATATTCTTCAACAATAAAAAAAAAATATGTTTTAAGGACAAGATGCATGACTGCAGACCTATGTGAATACATGTGTTGCAGACAATTACATTATCCTTATTGCCTCAGGCAAATTTTGCCTAAAAGACACATCCATACCCTGAGCTAAACTGTAAAAACACCAGACCGTAATTAGAAGAGTTTTTTGCCCTAAATGATCTTTCCTTGTTAAAGATTGCCCTAGCTCTTAGCATATGTGTAGCCTCAAAGCGTATCACCTCACTCCTTGTAAAACTGCATAGGTTACATATGTGTACTTGGGAATTAACTGTTCCTTTGTAACATCATTTATTGCGTGTAATGCATTGCTGCTTGTCTTGGAAGCTGGCCACAATGAGCATAGCCATACCTGATTTCCGAGCACTGGATGCTAATGCAGCAGGACGAGAGAGCCAGTCCCTCTTCCTCTTCACGACACAACGTGGTTCCTTATCTCGCTGGATGGATTTCTGTAAAAAAACACTTCCAATCTGTGTTTCATAAACTGTACTCAAAGAGAAGGACCCATAAACTTTATTGCAGAGCTAAAGTATCTGCATAAAAGCCAGTTAATTGAAAAGTGGGTGGAGACGGCTGCCAAATTAAATGTTTACATTAGCACAGCTGTATTGTAAAAACATTCTGCCCCCCTGCGCTTTGTAATTATAAGATATTTCTAGACTGTGTATCTCGACAAAGTTTATCTCTATTGCCAAGAGTGTTTTGGCACGGAGCGTCTGTAATTTTGGCAGTCAGACACATGCTCTCGAGCACAGGCTGTATCTAAAATGGCTGCCAAACAGTTATCCTGAAATGTCGCCGGCCCAGAACCGTGTGTGTGTTTGTGTGTGTGTGTTTGTATGTGCGAGGAGGGCAGAAGCCAGAGGTGTTACTCAGCTGCTGTGTTCCTTGGTACATAAAACTGCTTGTTCCTGTAATATCCACTGTGGATCTTACCTTTAGATGCTGTGGAACAACTGCAACAAAAAATACAAAAATAAGCATATATACAGCTAGAGAACTATAACGTGACTTTCATATTGCAAAGACTACAAAATTAACAAAATCTAGTTTTCGAAGAATCACTGCTATAAAGTTTTATGCTGTTTTTGTTGCAAAATGTAACTGAATTGCTTAACCCTTATGTGGCTATTGCACTTGTTAGTTTGTTGCTTTTCTTGTATATTGAATCTGGAGGAAGAGCCCATGTATCAGTGTGAAATCTGCTCCTAATATAAACTGATCTTTGTTTAGCTATTGAGTGTGTTAGAGAAATATAGTCAAATGATATTCAGCGCTGTCTGCCTGTACACGTCGTCATTCTCAGTGCTTGTGTGGCCAGAATCAAGCAAATCCAGACCCTTCACACCTGGCCAAGCTAAGGATCTGGCTGCCTGATGCTCAGGTTACGAGGTTGGATCCGATGATGCATGCCAAAATTCACATTTCAAAAAAGAATGTCTGTAATACACTAAATATGAATAAATAACGCTTGAAATTATTAAGCTACATCTGCTTGACTTCTTGCTCATGAGAAGCTCAGTAACACAGCAGGTGTTGAGGAAGGGAGCAGCTGTTGAGGAGGTGGTTGGAGGTAGCTGAGAGCTACAATTGTCTTCTGAACTAGGGACCACTGGTTTATAGGCACCTTTACATTGTTAAAATTGCTACTATACCATTTTGCCAAGAATAAGTATGAAGAACTTTCCCTCATTCTACTTGTGTCCAATGCAGTTTTTCAGTACCCTTATCTCAAAAATCAAAGTTTATCAGTCACCATATCCCAACAATGACACATTACTTTGAGATTTAGAGGCAGTTTTATCAGGCTAAAATGTCTTGATATGTGACATAGTGGTGTGGTCACTATAAAAAGTTGAATCATCACTTGGAGTCTATATGTACTCTTTGGATTATTTTTATTCAAGATTGTCACTTATGGACAAACATTATTTCATGCTGCCCTTCTTCAGTTACCTAAGGACATATAAAGTGAGAGATGGCTGCCATATTTATTTCCTTTAAACACCAGTTGCCTGGCGGTCTTGCTCTTTCTGGCTTTAGTAGTGTCTGAATCGTACACCTGAAACAAGCATGTAGCTAATGCAGTGAAATTTCAGAAACATCTGCTCTACGTGCTGGTGCAGGGGCTGTGGCAAAAAGTATTAGAAGCACAGGAGCAGCAGGACAACCAAGAAATTTGCATTGTTTAAAAGGAACTATATGCTATATGTCGCTCACTTCAGTTGTCTTTTAATGCCCTAGTTATAAATGGATATTTAAAAAATAAATACAACTAATATTTGGGGAAAACATAAAAAATAAATAGTCTTTTTTGTATTTTGTTTGCAGTATAAGGCAGCAATATTCAGGTGTACAAGGCCACCATGCAGCCTCATCATTCTTCCTCCAATGCCTCTCCCTTCCATACTAAACATGTACCCCAGCAATGATGCAATTTAGGTCATTGGGGGTGTGGTTGGCTGCTATTCCTACTGCAGCAGCACAGTGACTGACAGCCTATTGATTGGGTGGCAGTCACCGGGTAGGTGTAGCTGTGGCCATTTTATATATAATGGACTGTGTAATTTACCTGACTGATTGCAGGAAAGGGTAGTGGGGCAGTGCTAGTAGGATACAGTCTGTCAGACATGCAGTTTTATACTTGCATTAATAAATGCAGTTATAAAACAGGGAGGGTGAACGAGGACGATAAGCTCATAGACAGTCCCTATTTTGAACCCAATCCCTCAGCCTTGCTTTGATTCTGGGTCTTCCGTTTTTAAACCTAATGTATATCTGTATAAACACATCAACCATGGTTGAGGTCTTGATGCACATTACACTGTTTAACATGGCTGCACCATAGCAAACTGTGGCATATTTAATGAAAAATAACTGATGATCTCATCATCTCTACCAGAACTCGTGTTTGCGACAGATTTCATGTACACATGAAGAGCAGTGATTTATTCCCACCATGTTGAAAGGTAAAAAAGTAGCGAGCCTTGAAATGAGCATAAACATTGTGACATCTGGCTTGGGGCTTGGCACCGCATCGGGAAATCTGGTGAAAGGTTCCTTTTGAGCCTGGGGTGTGTCAGGTTGATATTACACAATACAATTCTAGCATGGAAAAGAGAAAAGGTAATGCTCATACACACATACACACAGGAACTGTATCATGGAGATGGCTTGGCAAGACTTGGCCCTATAATAGGAGCGCTGAGCCTGCTTCCCACAATAAAAGAAAAGTTTATTCTGGAATCCAAAACAACAAGGACTTGGCTGTTCTGTTGGTAGCAGGCATTCCAAAACCCACACGCCTTAAAACTGTAACTACCCCTGCTGTGTGGATTCCTGCACATGATATTGTGAGAACTGATATGTCTACTGTAGCTGGGCAGAAAGAAGGCAAAGCAGCTTTAACCATTTAGGTGCAGAGGAGATTCTGCAAGCTTTGCAGTTTGGTATAGGACATGAGAACAGAACACTTCAGTTAGATGGAAAACAATATATGCAGTGTCTATTGCGCTACATTTAATAGTGTACAGCAGAATGCTATCTTTCTGCATTTCTAATGGCTGTAGTGATTTGAGTAGCATAACGTTGTGGCTAGTGCATGAACACCTGCCTTTTGTCTTTGATTTATTGTCAATGACTGGACATGGGCACCTGGTTTATTAGAGGCCAAGATGTATATGACCTAAATCTTTCTCTCAGTTGGAAAAATGTAAGTCACAACCAGTCACTGCCAAGTGAAATAAAAAAACGATTCTCAATTTGAAGGACAAAATGTGCAAGTGTCACAACTGGGATTATATTTCTTACATCATATTTAAATACATCATATTGTTTTCCAATCTGGGTGTAATAATAATAATAATTCACAACAGTTTAAGGGTAGGAACACACTAGTCACAAATGCGTTTTCCATAGCACATCGTGGAAAACGCATATGTTATTCTGCCTAGTGTGTTCCTACCCTAAGAGTACAGTCACAGAAATAAAGAAGGTTTACCTGTGGAAATCTATTGTAGGCAAGCAGGAGAGGCAATACATAGTACAGATAAAGGGCTGATATAGACAACTATGTTCATAAAAGTGCTATGTCAAAATAGCAAAGGAGGATTGTCAGGTAAGAGACCAGTCAGTGTATGTTTATTCTGTCAGCAAAAGTAGCGTGGGAAAGGGATAAAGGTGAGTAAGACACATAATCCATGGGAAATGCATGGAGCCCTATCAGAGGTAAACCACTACACAACCCTAGGTGAATCTCCAGAAGCCTTCTCTCATTTGTATTTTGGTGCTCTTTCGGTCTCTGCTGAAGTATGCAGTCTGGGTTTGTTTTTTGTTTTGTTTTTTAGTTTAACACTGTACAAGATGGTTTATGGACAGTTTTTTTTTATATTTTAGGTGTTTTAGATCTTCACTTATTATGTTGACAAATTAAAATAGTTTATATGATGCCTCCATCAATTAATAATCATTATCCTGCTAAAACACCCCCTTTTGTTTAGACTCCCTTTCCATTCTCTATGTACAGTTTATGCCAAGACAACTCCAAAATACAATTATATTCTATTGCTGATTTTTGAAAATGTTTGCAAAAAAAAAAAAAAAACAGGTAAAACGCGAGCTCTCAGATCCCTTCAGGGGAGCAGAATCAGTTACAGATTCTATCTGCATTTTTCTTTAGAGGTACATTTGGTATTGTGCAGACTATACTATAACTACACCTATCCGTTTACGTTTCTGTGATCCATAAATAAACTATAACGTGCCGCAGAATTATGTAATATGTGTAGGATGAAAACACAACCAGCAGAATACTGTGTAAAAAAGGTTTGGTGACAAAATGTAATACATTGCAACATGTATCTGTCCTGCTGATTAGTAAGAACACAAAATATTTGCCATAGAGAACATAATGGCACCCAGTGTACGGTGACATGATACTTTAGTATGGTAGTGAATGATTAACTTACAAATAAGACACTATGAAACTAATCCATGCAGTGAAATGTCAGACTTTGACTTTAATGTGGACAGTACATTCTTAAGAGATAGATAACTTGGACACATATGATCCAGCCTTATCCTTATGTAACCTCTTCACCCTTTCGCCTCTCTTCTCTTCCCTTCCCTTTCTTGGGTAATAAACACTGGAATGAGCAGGCTGCTTCCTTACTTGACTGAATTCTCTCCAGTTACGCACTATTACAGGCATGGACAAATTTGTTGGTACCATTATGGCTAAATGGGATTAAATGAAAAGGCAATTTTCCCATGTATAACTGCATACTGTTGATATGTGATGGATTAAAGCATAGCAAATGGGAAGATAGATGATTTATAGCCTATTCTGCAAAGACATTCTACCATAATAGCCACACTGAACATAGATCTGAGAAAGCAAGGCAGAGACTTGTCTCATCAGAAAGAAAATTATAGCCAAATATGTAAAAGCTTGAGTTCATAAAGCCAGTTCCAAGCACCCTGATGTTTCCGTGACAACAGTTGCAAATAATATTAAGAAGTTTAAGGTCCATGAAGCTGTAGCCTAGTTCATTGGACATGTTTGTAAGAGGGAAATTGGCCCTGGAGTGGTCAGAAGAATAGTGAGAATGGAACACAAGACAAGACACAGAGCATTTATATTGCGCTATTCTCCTGGCGGACTCAAAGTGCCTGAGCTGCAGCCACTAGGGCACGCTCTATAGGCATAGCAGTGTTAGGGAGTCTTGCCCAAGGTCTCCTCACTAAAGAGGTGCCAAGGGCAACCTCAGATATACAATCTGAACCACCAAGGCCCAGGTCCAAGACTAGATATACACACTAGAATTTCAGTTGCCATTTGTCGACAGGCAACACGTGCACGCGCGCTCCCGAACGCAGTTTTGTTAGCCTGGCAATCAGTGAATCGGGCTATGGTGCCCGATCACTGATTCCTCTCCCCCGCTGAAAAAGCAACAGCTTCTCTCGGAAGCTTCGCTTTTTCTGGCTGTAACGTCCCCCATGCGTCGCTCTAAGCGTATGTTACGCTTAGAGTGACGTCATGTAAACAAACTCATGGCCGCCATCTTGTGGCCAAAAAGTAAAACTACAACTAAAAGTGAAAAAATAAAACTCAACACACATTTACATTATAAAACTATGGTTTACATCCCGCCCTCCCAAAAATACCCAAATAAAATGTTTAATAGAAAAAAAACATTACAATAAAAAAAAAAAAAACATGTAAATATTTACCTAAGGGTCTAAAATTTTTAAATATCAATGTAAAGATGAAATATTTCTAACTTTTTTTTTATTTTAAACTTGTAAATAGAGATGGATGCAAAACGGAAAAAATGCACCTTTATTTCCAAATAAAATATTGTCGCCATACATTGTGATAGGGACATAATTTTAACGGTGTAATAACCGGGACATATGGGCAAATACAATACGTGAGTTTTAATTATGAAGGCATGTATTATTTTAAAACTATAATGGCTGAAAACTGAGAAATAATGAATTTTTCAGTTTTTTTCTTATTCCTCCTGTTAAAATGCATTTACAGTAAAGTGTCTCTTAGCAACATGTACCCCCCCCCCCCCCAAAGAAAGCCTAATTGGTGGCGGAAAAAACAAGCTATAGATTAGTTCATTGTGATAAGTAGTGATAAAGTTATAGGCTAATGAATGTGAGGTGAAAATTGCTCGGATGCGTAAAGTGAAAACGACTGAAGGCTGAAGTGATTAAACTCATCTTGAATCTGATTGGCAGGTGGTGGGTTTCCACATTCGGATGTCTAGACAAGTTTGGGGATCTACTTTGGCTTAACATAGCCCTGTTTTGCAAAAGTAGTATGCACAAGTTTATTTCAAGTTTACAAAAAATATAGTGAAATGAAGTTGCCCAGCCTACACAAAAGTTACAGTGTTAATAATGTCTTTCCTTATAAAATGACCTTCTCATATTGATATTGTACACAGAATATTGGTGAGCATGTTTCTTTCAGTCAGTGTCCCCTGCTTTTATACCTCTTTGTACTTCACTCTGATGAGCAGGCTCAGTAAGCCTTTCATTCAGGTCCAGAATAATAAACCATGCTATCTCTGTTCTCGTACTACCCTTCTTCCCCACTGATATCTTTGCAAAAGCTCTTGCCTAGACTGTGCTCTATCCAGTCCTCCTGTGGTAGGTTTCTCATACAACTGGTGAGAATACAAATTGCCCTGTGAAACATGATGTCTACTGGGAAACTTGAGACTTTGGCCATTTTTCATACTACATATCTACCACTTGGGATGCCAGATGATGCTGAACATTTAATTCCTCTTTAAGGTGCAGTTGAAATGCTTGCCTGTATGAGGCATGTGTAACAAAGTATATGGTTAAGTCATGTGGGGATAGAATAAGACATGTACAGTATGTGAGGGAAATAAAGATAGTGTGTAATAGAAGCATGCATATCTTTGTGCATGGAATTCTTGCTGGAAATCCTGACCCTGGAAATGTCTGTCAGGACCTAGAAAACAAAAGCTAGTTGAAAGCCAAAATAACAGTGTGTGCAAATTGCTGGCAGTTCAAATAACAGAACAAAGCTTTGGCTTTGGCATTACTGTTGATTGGGAATCCTGAGATCAGGGTGTTACACAGTTGTTTGCTGCTTGCCAGCAAGCTGGGCTTTCCTACTGATTCAGGTTTGGCAGTGATATGGCTCTTCACCCTGTTGCCAGTCTAACTGCCAAGGAGACAGGACCAGCTCTTTACTTCCTGTGTTTCTCATTGTTCTGGCTGAGGATGGACGGGAGTGTGCCAAGTGCGCATTGCCAAGAACTTATTCCAGCATTGGTCAGCTCAGCATGGGCCAACATCACCTGTGTGCTGACAGCCCACATGCCAGAGACGCTTCAGGATTTTAAAGCTCCAGCTCCTGATAGGATGCACTGAGTGTACAGTACTAACATTGCAGATGCACCCTGTAAAATACTGTGACTGTGTAATTTACATGCAGTTTAAATGCTATAATAAAACCACTAATAGGTTTTATTGCAAGTACTTTTTATAAACAAGAAATTTAAAAATGACATATAAAATAATATTACTTCTTCCTTGCACTAGCTGGCACCAAAGATTACTTGGATGTTCTAATATTCGAAGCTTAAAGGAAAAGTAAAGTGAGAGGGATATGGAGGCTGCCATATTTATTTCCTTTGAAACAATACCAGTGTCCTGGCAGCCCTGCTGATCTATTTGGCTGCTGTAGAGTCTGAATAGCCATAATTGAACT
The DNA here is from genome assembly GCF_040937935.1 of Hyperolius riggenbachi. Classification (NCBI taxonomy): domain Eukaryota; kingdom Metazoa; phylum Chordata; class Amphibia; order Anura; family Hyperoliidae; genus Hyperolius; species Hyperolius riggenbachi. The sequence continues at coordinate 399,492,761 of NC_090646.1, forward strand.
TTGAATAGCCATAGAAACAAGCATGCAGCTAATCATCTGTCAGGTCTGAGAGTAAAGTTAGAAACGCCTGATCTGCATATGGTTGTTCAGTGTCTGTGGCTAAATTATTATAGTATTAGAAGCAGAGGATCAGCAGGACGGCCAGGCAACTGATATCGCTTAATATGACATCATGACGTCATGTGCGATCCTCCCCATAGAGAGACCGGAGCTGTGCAGGGAGACTGCGCCGATCGCTGGATCCAAGCAGGGTAATGTATAAACGGGGGGATCGGGGGGTAGAATCGCAGGGGAGCGGCGACTGCCCGACACTTTTACTAGCTAGTCTAGTGCTAGCTACAGGCTTTACAGTCATTTGGGACAATTATTTAATTATGGGGGACTCCTGGGGCCACAGAGCGCCGACACAGTGTCGAGCATACCGCTAAGGAGGTTAAAATAATGTCCTATCAGAGACATGCAAAAATATGCTTCTGAACTTAGGATTTGAAGCACACCTGAACTAATAGGGATATATACAGTAGTCTGCCATATTTATTTCCTTTTAAACCATAGCAGTTTCCTGGTTGTCCTGCTGCTCTCTTTGCCTGCAGTAGTGTCCGACTCACCCACCTGAAACACGCATGCAGCTAATCCATTCACACTTCAGTCAGAAACATCTGATCTTCATGCTTGTTCAGGGTCTGTGGCTCTAAGTATTATAGATGAAGGATCAGCGAGACAGCCAGGCAATATGCATTGTTTAAAATGAAATAATATGCCAGCCTCATATCCCTCACTTCAGGTGCGCTTGAAAGGCAATTTACATTCCATTCTATTTAATCTTCTCACTACTAAAATATTTTAAATGCCTCTCAATTTTTTAAATCTGATCATAGAAAATATGCAGCCCTAAATACCTATGAAAGTAACAAAAATGCAGGCTGCTCTGAGCGCCGATATCCCAGAAGTCACAGAACTGCACAGGATGGATGCACCCTCCCACAGACAAGGAAATACATGTTTGGAGGATGCCTCCACACCTGCACCTTCAATGCAATTTGTTTCTCAAAATCCTTAAAGCTTTGCAAGCTAACTAACATGGCCACACACTAGCTAATGTAATTTGTTTTTTATATATATATATATATATATATATATATATATATATCATTAAAAATAACATAAACTTTAACTTCCTAAAATGTAAACATTACAAAATAATTTGAAAGTAAAGCTAACCAAACGCGAACGTAGTTTCAATTTCAGCTGAGTTTTATATTCATTATATACATTTATAAGCAGTGGAAAATTGTCTCTATGCTATGTTAAGTACAGCTGCCAGAGGAGATGTGTGAAGATGGCCGTTTAAAAATACTAGTTTCCTGGTTGTATCGCTCATAATTTGCATACAAGTTATTCATCAGGAACATGTATGATTCTTTGACTGCATAATTGTCCCAGCCGTTTGACACAGATATTGGGAGTTCTGATGTCTTGTGCAGGGAGCCGCCATGTTATCACAACAATCTAGACTCCTGCAGTGCCTTCTGGGAGAGGGATGTGGTGCCCATTAATTGTCCCAGCCGATTGACTCAGATATTATGGCGGGAGTTCTGATGTCTAGTGCAGGGAGCCGCCATGTTATTGCCCATTAGAGGGAGGCTACAATCATTACACTCATTATATTCAATAAAGGGGCTGCCAGGGGTTGGCAGAAGTGATGGGGTTTGGGGCAGTTCTGCCATTCAGCCTCTCCTGCTGTTTCCAATAACACCCCCTCTCTGCAGGGGTGCTTTCAGGGGTATCATTTAGCCCAAAGAGTGATATATATGTTTATATTGATTAGTTTAAAGTGGAACTCTAACCAGACATTTATTTTACTCTGTGCGTTATTGCTAGAGAGAACTCCTTTTCACTTCTGCAAGTCTGTGCAGAAAAAAATGTCCCCTCTTGCTGCTAATTGTGCGCCTTTGGGCGACCAAATTTGCATTCATAGCAACATATCGCGGCTTTGTGGAAGAGGGGGGGTTAGGTAAGGAGAGGTGGTTAGGTTTAGACACCACCGGGAGGGGGATTAGATTTAGGCACCACCAGGGGGGTTAGGGTTAGGCACCTCCCGCGTGAAGATAGGGTTAGGCACCACCAGGGGGGATTTTAGGGTTAGCCACCATTGGGAGGGGGGGTTCTTAGGGTTAGAGGAGGGTTCTGTGTGAGGGTACCGATATTCTACTGTGGACATTTAGTAGTAGAATATCGCTAATTTTAGTGAGATTCTACTAGCGGCAAACCCGAGGGCCTTTTTTCCGCACACCTTTTCTTATGTATGCAATTGTACTGCATCTGGATTTTAATATAGAAAATATCGCTGCAGATAACTTTGCCTCACTCCCTGTCTGGATATGCAGGCATTGGTCACATTAGGCACCAGCTCTGTGATCCTAAATGCTCAAGGAGGAAACAGAGTATACAAGACATCTCTGACATACTAGCTTGTTTAACTTGCATTTGTTTACATACGTGAGTAGGTATAGGTCTGCATTAACAGGCTATTGCTTATTTAACTTTACATTATTTTTTATTGGCCATTGTTTATTTAAACATTGAATAGTCTATAATACAACTCAATCATGTGCATATAGATTAAAAAGCAAATAATGCTGATTGTCACTTATAGGACAGGAAATGGTGAGTAAAATGTACATGTAGAAACCTTTGCGTGCTGCATTACAGAACTGTGCTATTCTGCAATGCAGAAAGCAAAGAACTGAGTATCTATTGCATCCACAGCGCACTGGTACAGATGTTTATTACAGATGACTCTTTGCAGCTGCCTTTGGTTGCAATCAGTATCGTAAGAAAAGAAAAACACTATTTTGCTTTTTCTAATGTATTTACATGCTTGTAGAAATACTTGTTTGTTTTCTGTTTTTAGATACAAATTGTATTTTACACAGGGGTTTAATGAGTACATAGAACAACCCACATCTGTCCCCAGAGGGGCTCATCGTCCCATATCTCTATATCAGGGGTCAGGAACCTTTTTAGCTGAAAGAGCCATAAACGCCACATATTTTAAAATGTAATTCTGTGAGAGCCATACAGTATGTTTCAAACTGGCACAGTGTGCATGCACAGCAGAGGGCTCACTTCCCTGTTGCCATGGTTATGTGTATACAGTTGATCCTCTGGGCAGTGGAAGTGTCAGTGTTGGGGGTTGATTCCCTTTGTAGGATGAGATCCCTGCACTTTGGCCCAATAGTCTGCCCGTTAAGTGATAGGCAGCTTATTGGGCCAATCAAAGTGCAGGGATCTCGTCCTACAAAGTCATTGGACCTGACAGGATCCAGGGTAGGAAAAATTGAGCAGCTGTTAGTTTTTGGGGAAACGCGAGTAAGTTAGTAGTGCATGCTACAGCAGTAGCGTGCCTACTTTGAAAATTTTACTTGCGCTGCCACACTAAGCTGCGCTTCTTGAGCAGTGTAGCTTAGTGAATCAACCCCTACTGATTTCTATGTGAGCCAGATGTAGCCATCAAAAGAGCCACATCTGGCTCCCGAGCCATAGGTTCCCTACCCCGGCTCTATATACACACAAAACACAAAGACCAGTTTTGGGAGACACCAGTGAATCTACCAGTATGTTTTGGGAATTCTACGTCTATATGGTTAATATAGTCATACTGAGCACTGAAACCCATGTCTGGGAAGAAATGTGAAAGGAGTAGTGATTCCAGGCCATTTCTATGCTCCAGTCATTGGCTGTAGTTATTGTCACTTACGGTGCCAAGGCAAGGAAGTAGCTCATATCTCATGTGACGAAGCTGCCAGCAGCCAAAGCAATGTAGTGCCTGTTGATGGATATGTGCAAGTGTGAGCATGGCTCCATATTTATTCCAATAGAGCAGATTGCATTTTCTGATGAGTTTGGGGATCTCTGCTCTTTGTTTCTGCATTGTCATCTAGGCGGAATGCAATCCCATCTCACCCAGAAATCATAGCCACAACTTCATAGTAAGCAAAAGGATTGTAATCTGCAGTCTTTCAGCTTAGTGAATGAGACCTAAGTGGAATTTGGGCATATAATCTATAACTAAGTAAAACAAACCAAACACTTAGCCATCATGATGCTTATGGAAGAAAAAAGTTAAAACTAAAAAAAAAAACATATACACATTATTAATAAGAAAGAGGCTTCTACTGCACTGGTATGTATAACACAACATGCGGTTTCCTCTAATATTACTGCTATTAGTCCTCATTCATTTTTATATTTTATTAGTTATTTACATAAAAATGTGGAAGGCACAATATTGCAGATAACCTGGATCACAGTTAGCACTGCAGACTTGTACCTGGTGTGGTTATTCTGTCCAATATGAGCTGGATTGTGTATTGCTCACCATTTTATTGTAAAATGTATTGTAATACTGTTTATGAGAATATACAGCTAGGAACCAGTGTATGGTAAAATGTATGTACAGGCATCAATCTTTTGACAGCCAAAATGACAGTTATTTACTAGTTTTTGACATCAGTTTGATGACTGTATAGGCATATCCTGTCTCCAGTGCTGAACTTAAAGAAAACCTGAACTGAAAATTAAAAGTCAAAATAAGCATACACAAGTCATACTTACCTTCCATGTAGTCTACTCCTCAGCGTCTTTCTCCTGTCCCGCTTCCTGTTTGTGCACTGTGATCAATGGAATTTTCCGTCCTCCATTTTGAAAATGGCCATTACCCATAACAGCTTTCTGGTCAGCACACAGTTAAATTGTAACATCGCCCACTTGAGCCATAGGGAAACATGGACATTACCTGGTACATCAGTTTTCCTCTCAGCTATAACTGACAGCAACTGATATTTTACTGACAGCAACTGATATATTTCAGATCTGACAAAATGTTGTCAGAACTGGAAGGGATCATTGTCAGAAGAAAATGGCGAGCTTCTGAGAGGAACTGATGGCAAGGTAACTATGTAATGTTCATTTGAAGTTACCTCATGTGTTTATTTTAAATATTTTTACTCAGTACAGGTTCTCTTTAAAGAGAAACTCCGACCAAGAATTGAACTTTATCCCAATCAGTAGCTGATACCCCCTTTTACATGAGAAATCTATTCCTTTTCTCAAACAGGTCATCAGGGGGCGCTGTATGACTAATATTGTGGTGAAACCCCTTCCACAAGAAACTCTGAGGACCGTGGTACTCCTGGCAGTTTCCTGTCTGTGAACCTTGTCGCATTGTAGGAAATAGCTGTTTACAGCTGGAAAACTGCCATGCAGCAGCTACATCACCTGCCAACAGTAAAAATGTCACCATGTAATAAATGTCAGAATGTAAATCAGGGATTTAAAAGATTTTACAATGGGCAAACACTGAGTAAATCATTTATACATAATTATTGTAAAAATGAAGCACTTTTTTATTACATTATTTTCACTGGAGTTCCTCTTTAAAGTGGAAAACAAGCTTTCATATGCAATGGACTGTCCTTGTCTGGCTGCAGACTGTCACCCCCAAATGATACTAAACAAACTACAAATGTTTAATGTGAGTTCCAGAAAATGTGAAGTCTTAAGAAATGCAACGGCCACTGCATGTTTTTATGTGTGTAACTTCATAGGAGAGACTTCATTTCTCTTCTAATCTTTTGTGACACCTCTAGTATGGGAAGTGAATAACATTTTCAGGAACACAGCTTGCAATACAAATCTGACAGAACTTCTAACGCTTTCCTTTTCTAGTAAAAAAAAACCCAATGTGTCGCCTTTGAAAAATTAAAGGTAATTTGCGTGGCTGTCATGCTAATCTTTTGGCTTCTGTAGTGTTTGTGTCACACACCTGCATCAAGCATGCAGCCAACGAATAGGAGGAAGTGGCTCAGAAATGACGCTCTTCATATTCCTCACAGATCAGATTTCTATTAAGGTGTGCTGGCAATTCCATCAGACATGTGAAATACAGAGGCTGGATCCTGCTTTGGACATTTGGCCCCAGTGGCCTGTGTGGAACAAAGTAAATGGACTATGGCTTTATAAGGGTTGTGTAATTTTACCAGTGATAAGGATAATGCTGGATAGTTCATTTTTTACTTGCAAGCTTTGCATTCGGAAAACATTAAATGGTTTATTTACAACATTGTCCACACCCTTTTATAATTCAGGCTGTAAAGTGTTGTGTTGAAGGTAGTGTTATTGAGACTCTTTTATCTGGCGCTGTAAATTGCTGAGTGTTCACTTCTAGTAAAGCAGTGAAACTAGTTTTAGAATAATAAGCAGACACCCTTTCCTAAGGGATGCTGCTCTGTAAAGGGGCAGAACTTTATCAAGACTTCATGTACTGTGAGGGAAGAATCATCTCCCCCATCATTCTAACAAAACACACACACAAGGGCTGATTGTGTAATACGTAAGAAAACGTACAGTAAATCCCACTGCGCTGTTTACAGACATATCTCCACACACTATTCATAAATGCTAAAGAAAATGCTGTCAGACTTGTATAAGCAGACTTCTTACACATGTGTACTATTAACAATAGGCCATTAAAATGCACAGGCAAGCCATTTAAGGTCACCCTAACCTAAACCTTCTTAGCAGGGCAATTCTTCAGGCTTCAACTAGAAGTTATATTAATACATCATTTTTATTTTGAAGGGTTTTGGAAAATTTTCAAGCTTACAAACTGACGTTTTATATCTTTTTTTTTTTTTTTTAATAATCTGATGAATACCTGAAAGCACCTCATAATACTGAAGTAAAGGAGTTCAGAGTTGTGCATTTGTAATAATTTGTGAGGTAATGTGATCTACCTCTAAGCCACATCAGTCTAAATCCTTTAGAGTGCTACCTGCTTGATTTATGTGGCATGTATGTAATGTTCATAAGTATCTATTTGTGACTTGCGTGTCAAAGGTGGAATTCGCTTACTGTGAAAATATTTAAAATTAGAAAATACGTGAACTGCGTGCGTTTCTACTGAATCCATAGACGGAACATGGCTAATATGGTAAATACTTTCAAATCCAATGCGTGCTTTTTTAACTTTTTCCTGTTTTTATAGACTGGTAACGATGCAAGGCCTAAACTGGTTAAAAAAAATCAAACTGTGAAAAGAAATGTTAGTTTGCCAAAAAGCCCCTTTTAATAGATGGTAGAATTTAAATTATGATGCCATGGGGTTGATAGTTATTTCCGGATATTGCAGGCCATTGTACTGCAGTCATTCTGCACTGCAATGGTTAATCAGGCCTTGGCACCCTCATCTTCTGTTAATTTGCCACAAGGAAATCTGACTGCATTCCTCCTTTTTGTGCCACCCAGACATCTGGAAACAGCCTTTATTCCCTGGGAAAAATAGTAGGCAGTGCCAATTCTTATGCCCATGGTCTCTGTGTCTGTCTCAGGCTGCACGTTTATGTCCTTCTGGGCACTCCTATTCCGCAGCTGTTAAACCCAGCAATGAATGGCTGCCTAGCACAGGCAGATGGTTTCCTCCCTCTGTGGCCTTCCTTCAGCACGTACACGGACACACATGCAGGCTCACTTCCACAGCTGACAGCTCTGTCATTCCAGAAACTAGCAGGTGGAGATGTCCAGGCCACACAATGCATCTTAGTCTGTGTATTCAAACAAAACATTACACAAGGTAGCCACTCAACATCTCAGCTAAAAAGAAATCTGCCAGTTCTGCCTCAGACAGATTGTTTATCTATCTGAATCTGATCTGCACGTGAACTGGCAGCTATTCACGGCGTGTGTAAAAATATCATCTAGCACCCTTTCCCTTGTACGTCATTGCTTCTTTTAAAATTCACTACATACACAGCATGTTGCTTTTTAGGTTTTATGGTCTTTCTTATTGGCTTATCAGAATTAATGATATTTTATGGCTTTTTACTGCATTGGTTTTATTTCATTATTTATTGAAAAGCTATTAAAGCCCAGTTGCAGTAAATGAATTTTTATTGCTGTCCTGTATCCCTATTTGTGAACATTTGTCTCTTCCTTTCCGGACAGGATGTGGAAATATCAAAATATCACACTAGGAGTGACAGCGACAGCAACAAATAAAGCTTTTATGTAGCGTGGGACTCTTTGACTAGATTTTATTGCTGTTGCTCTAAGTCCCTGGGACTGTCAGTTTTCATATTAAAGCCACAAAGCTTCATGGAGGTCCTGGGGTCAAAAGATGAGAAAATTCTATAAAATGCAGACACAGGCAACAATAAACAACCCAACATTTCTACCAGTAATTCCCCATACACATGCTTCATTAAAGTCGGCAGAGGCGGCTGATAATGACCGTCTCAACCAATAATCACGCGTGTATACAGTAGCCCCTGACCACTGCCCCGCAAACAATCCATCAGGCAGATCAACTTGGCTGAGCGACGGCCGATTGCATTGTGCACCCCTCTTTCCTGCCCGCTGGGTGATGTCACACACGCAACGCTTCATCATCCCTTTGACTAAGTCTCCTTGACCCCTTTAGACGTTTCCGTGTTCTTGTGGCAAGGCATGGACCATTTGCTCCAATGGGAGAACAAGGGAAGTGTTTGGGATGTTTGGTTCAATTTTAAAGGAATACTATCAATGCCCAAGTGTTCAAAAATGACAATATAAATAATGTCTAAGTAGCTGTGTAAACATTTTTCTACTTTTCATGTTAAATATCAGAGGCAAAAGCTTTAATTTATTGAGTGTAGGATTTAGCTATATTGGGACAAATCAATTGCAGAAAGGGTGTCTGCTTCAATGCACAGCCAGTGTTGCATATCGGACTACAGAGTATTTTTTCTCATAAAGCAAAAACAGTATGAAAAGCTGTGACAATTACAAATGTTCATAACAAGTTTCCTCTGCTCTCTTCAGACACTTCAGTCAGACACACAGGACACAGAAGCTGCATCTGTTGGGAGCTTTCTCTCTCTCACACACAGAGTTACACACAGGGTTAACTGATCAAGTGTGAGGGGAATTTCCCCTCCCCTCATGGCTCATTCTGTCAGTTTTGGAGTCAGTAAAGTTTGAAAGTATTTTGATAACAGTAAAGAAAGAGGTTGCCAGTGAAATGTATACACCAGTACTTAGCAGCACTTCCCAAACAATTCCTATCTCAATTGAAAAAAATATGTAAATCGATAGTGTTCCTTTAAATATTACATGTTATTTATGCTGCATTTAGTGCTGGCATTTTCCGTAGCACTTAACAGAGCACAATGTGATACCACTAATTTAGTCTAGGGTCAGTGCTATATGCTATCTATGTACATAGACATATGACTGTGGTAGGGACTAGATTGTGAGTCCCTCTGAGGGACAGTTTATGACAAGACAATAAACTCTGTACAGCGCTGCATAATATGTCGACGCTATATAAATACTTGAATAAATAATAAATAAATGTAATCACATTGGTGTGCCGTTGGCAGCACTGGAGTATAGTGGTGTACAGTGTACAGACCTCTGGTAATGGTGAAGTGCTGGTAGACAGCTTTGCGGCTCACTGATCTCTCCAGAGGTAGGAGCATAGTCGGAAAAGGGATTATAATATAGCTATTGATCATTTGAGTTAGCTTAATTTGTTAAAACTACAATTATGTGTGTGATGGGTTTTCTGTCTTGGGCTATGTATAGCCAGCTGTATTACTATTATTTAGTATTACACCAGCTCTAATCCTGGGATCACACATAAAAGGTGTACAGTTCTCTTCCAGTCCTGTCCCGACTGTTTGCATCAGTTTGTATAAGTTCTCTATGGCTGGGTTCACACATAAATCTGTACATTTCCATTCCAGTCCTGTCAGTTTTGTACGAGTTTTTTATGTCTGGGTTCACACATAAACGGTATACAATTCGTTCCAGTCCTGTCAGTTTTGTATCAGTTTTCTATGGCTGGGTTCACACATAAAAAGTGTACAGTTCCAATCCTGTCAGGTAAAACTGATAGAAAACTGATGCAAAACTGACAGGACAGGACTGTAACATAAATGTGCCGATTTATATGTGAACCAAGTCTTCAGACTTGCACCCATGTGCCAATATTTATGTATGATCTGCAAAGCAATCTAATCAAATGATCAGATTGTCTGAAAATTCTTCATCATCAAAATCAACGGAGATATTATTATTAAACTTGCTTGAGAACAAAAGATTGGACGGAAGAACTATTATACATGTGTATGTTGATTTGGCATTCCAGTTCAGTTGCCTGAAAGGTTTGCTGTGGGCTTGCCTATATGTACAAGGCTTAATATTTAATGCATTGTACTGCAACACAAAGCCATTATTCATACTGTCTACCCGGGTATGTATTTTGCATAACCCCATACAATACAGTGAATAGGACATAGCACAGGAATTAGACACCGAGATATGAGCTTTCTATTAGAATCTGCATGTCACTGGGCATCAAAATACATACGCAGCTGGAACATACTGTATATAGTGTAAATGGGTATTGGAGTCCTTCATTAACTCTATTGACACCCCTTGGTTTTTAGAGCAATTTTAACCACTTCAGGACTCAGCCTTTACCCCCCCCCCCCCCCCTTAAGGACCAGCACTGATTTCTAAGATCTGTGCTGGGTGGGCTCTACAGCCACCAGCACAGATCAAATACCAGGCAGAGCGACCAGATCGCCCCCCTTTTTTCCCCACTAGGGGGATGATGTGCTGGGGGGGTCTGATCGCTCCTGCCTGCGTGTGGCTGGCGGGAGGGAGGCACCTCAAAGCCCCCTCCACCGCAGCATTCCCCCCCCCCTCCCTCTCCTCCCTCCCTGTCCCGGAGATCGGAGGCTGCACAGGAACGGATCTGTCCTGTGCAGCCTCTAACAGGCTCCTGCCTCACATGTGACAGCGATCCCCGGCCGCTGATTGGCTGGGGATCGCTGATCTAGTACAACGCTGCTACTGTTAGCAGCGTTGTAAAAGCGGATTATTTCCGCTTGTGTTTACATTTAGCCTGCGAGCTGCAATCGGCAGCCCGCAGGCTATTCACGGAGCCCCCCGCCGTGAATTGACAGGAAGCAGTTTCCTGATTAATTAGCCTGCAGCCGGCGCCGCAGATGTGCGTCGCTGGTCCTGCAGCTACCACTTTGCCGACGCGCGTTATGAGTGCGCGGTCGGCAAGTGGTTAAAGACATAGATTTTGAGACTGAAGAATTTAGTACTTGCCTTTTTCTCACTTTGGGCCAAAGCTCTGGAGTTTTCTAGTTGAGACCAATGGATTCGTAACTTACTAATGCATCTTTACTGTATGAAACACGTTGTAAACTCTGTTTGCAAAATACGCTATTTAAATAACAGTTATTATTATTATTATTTGAAAATGATTTTACTGATCTGATGACACATTCACATTAATGGTTGTCAGTTTGCAGTTGGGTTAGATAAATGGATGTCTATACTGTCCAATTAATATTTAACCACTTTGTCCTCCTTGACGTATAAAAACGTCAAGGAGGACAGGCGCGCTCCCGCGGCCGATCGCGCGCGTGCACGCGCACTCCCGGCCGCGGAGTCGGTAGCCACGGAATCAATGTGTCGGGCTATGGAGCCCGATCATTGATTCCTCTCCCCCGCTGAAAAAGCGACAGCTTCTCTCGGAAGCTTCGCTCTTTCTGAAGCTGTGTCCCTCTAAGCGTACATTGTACGCTTAGAGTGATGTCATGTAAAAAAAATCGAGATTGCCATCTTGTGGCCAAAAAGTAAAACTACAAGTAAATATCCAAAAACATTACACTACACCAATATTTCCCCAAATAAAACACTTTTATATCCCACCCTCCCAAAAATGCCCACATAAAATGTTTAATAAAAAAAACCAAAAACATTACTATAAAAAAAAAAACACATAAATATTTACCTAAGGGTCTAAACTTTTTAAATATCTATGTAAAGATGAAATATTTCTCTCTATTTTTTTTTTATAAGCTTGTAAATAGTGATGTATGCAAAACGGAAAAAATGCTCTTTTATTTCCAAATAAAATATTGTCGCGATACATTGTGATAGGGACATAATTTAAATGGTGAAATAACCGTGACAAATGGGCAATAACAATACGTGGGTTTTAATTATGGAGGCATGTATTATTTTAAAACTATAATGGCCGAAAACTGACAAATAATGAATTTTTTCATTTTTTTTCTTATTCTTCCTGTTAAAATGCATTTACAATAAAGTGGCTCTTAGCAAAATGTACCCCCCAAAGAAAGCCTAATTGGTGGCGGAAAAAACAAGCTATAGATCAGTTCATTGTGATAAGTAGTGATAAAGTTATAGGCTAATGAATGGGAGGTGAACATTGCTCGGCTGCATAAGCTGAAAACAACTGAGATGTTAAGTGGTTAATCGATCACTGTGCTGAATAAAGGAGAGGATAGTAGCAATCCTGGCCTGTTTTTGGTGGTGTGGTCCCCTGACCGCCAACATGCAGTGTGAAACCGGCCTCAATCTGCACACAGAATTTGTTGCAAAATAGTGGGTTAAGTAATGTACTTTAGCAACTCATAGCATAAAACTTTAGTAACTTTTCCAGTGTACCTTTCAGTACAGGTAGTTATGATTCAATCGAGACTGCTGAGCTCACCGTAACTTGGTTAACGTCACCTCCGATAGGCTCGTCAAAAGTTTTGCATGTGCTTCTGTACAAGTTAATTGCTCATTCATAGAAAGATTTCATTACTTTTTAATGGCTCTCTAAGCTAATTTAGCAATTGAAATTCTAATGCTCTCCATACACTTGAGCAGCATTGTTCCTTCAGATTATTTGTGGCTACTCGAGCTGTTGCTGCTACAAACATCCAGAAATAGACCCATAAAGTGACAGCCATATTCAAGCACCAGCTATTCCTACTCTTTTATTTTTATTTTTTGCTTTTTTTCCCCCCTCAGTTTTAGATTGAATTAGAGGTTTGTATTGTGCTATGTGAAAGAGTAATTAATGTGAGAGTGTAATTATGCAAAGCTTCTTATACAATGTAATCAACTCATCTGTACCTAGAAATCTATTCCACACGTTTGTCTGGTGAAACAAGGGAAATTGCATCTGTTCGTCTACTTTCGACACTTCATCAACGTTCTGGAAATGTTAAAAAAATTAAATAAACTCTGAGACCGCAATGCAGAAAACACTTATCTTTCTTTTCTGATTTCTTTACAGATCCTGGACAATCAGGAAGCCCAAGCCACAATGATCCTGCCAAGAATCCACCAGGTAAATATCACCCATGGAAAATTTACATTCTAACAATGTGTGAGAACAAAAGTGGTACTGTGATAGCTTCATAGTGTATAATTGGTCAGCAATCTGCTTTGCATAGGCAATGGGTATAATCGGGACAAGCAGTGATTATGTTACTTCTTCCATTGTAACCACTGCTTTAACTGCAACTTCATTAAGATTCAGTTAATCTCAGGGCGTTTCCAGTGCTGATGCTGAGAAGTGAGGGCTTTTTTACTAGGCTGGTGAAAGAGCTTGTCTAATGTCATGCCCTCATGTGGTGTATAGAGGTTATTATTGCATGCCAGGGGTTTCAGCTCAGGAGCTTGCCCCTATGTTGCTCAATTATCACAGGTTTATATCAGTACATTGTTTGCCAATGTTGGAGCATGTGTGGCCACACTACATGATGGCAGTCAGGACTTTGCTGGTCACCTGTGTGGCTTTAGTATTTCTAAAGTCATTTTTATGTGGGATGGCTAACACATTTGATTTTTCATTTAAAAATGTTATCACTGATACTAAAGTGCAGATTATTTTCAAGATTTAGTCAAAATAGGAAATCATTCAAATCTCTGTCAGGGATCAATACTGGCTGTCTCTGTTGATGAAATTCCATTACTTCCTGTTACTGATACACCTATAGCCCATCTACCAGCTGAACTTTCTGTTTTCTATGTATAGAATTAATGATGTACATATTACTATGGGGATCTAACCAGGGCCAGTGCCTTAGATTAGGGCCTGTTTCTACTACATGCGGATTCTGGATGCAGAAAAACTGACTCCAATGAATGCCTGTGGGCCTGTTTACACTAAACGCTTTTTGCAGATTTCTTCATCATGATTTGTTTCCCATACAATGAATACGTTAGTGGAAACATGTCCATAGACATTCATTGGAGTCTTGTTTTTCTGCATCCAGAATCCGCGTGTAGTGGAAACGGGCCCTATGCAAGAGGCAGTTTGACCAGGTGATAGATTTGTAAACTTCTGATGTTGCTGCTCATGTTCATGTACCAAAGCAGGGTGTAATCACAGCAAATCAGAGCTTTACAAATCTATCATCGGATCAAATGAATTACAAGCAACACTACCCTGTGTTCCACCAAAAGAGGAAATAAAAGAAAATGACCTCAGCAGATGAATACAGCAAAAAAAAAAAAGTCCTAACTAAGACTCTAACTCTTAGTTCCCCAACCCTGTCCTCAAGGCCCACCAACAGTGCATGTTTTGCAGGATACCGCACACAATCACAGGTGAGGTAATTAGTGTCTCAGCAGAGCTGATTAACCACCTCTCTGGATTTCCACAAAACATGCACTGTTGGTGGGCCTTGAGGACAGGGTTGGGGAACTCTGCTCTAACTCTACTTTCTTTACTTTAACTAAAGAAACATACCTATCTTATGTTCTTTAAAATATTTCTTTCACAATCAGGTACCTGTAATATTCTATGCTGAAGGTACTTTTGCAATACCACGTTAACCTTCTATGAGTGCTGTTTCCACCTCTGTTTAGTATCAGCCTTAAACCAGCCCCTGAAGATTTTATAAATGAATACAATTCCAAGCACTTACCCTGCATACATTTAATGCTTGGCACACACGCTAGATGAAACTTGGCCGAGGTGGCCAATCACGACTGCCTCTGCTGAGAATCAGGGGTGTGCAATGTGGCCAATGTGCCTTGTTTTTAGATGTTTTTATGAATTTGTAGCTGGTATTAATAAAGGATGATTGCATTTACTCCTTATTCTCAGACCAATTATTTCCTGCTTTTTGGTATACATACTTTATGATATATATGGGGGTGTCTTTTTCCTTTTCTGGCTGTAGTCATTTATGTGAGGTTTTATTACCTACCCCCCTTGTCTTGACTTCTCTAGTATTTTTAGATTTAGCAAATCATTTGCTTAATGATGCATGCTCATTTCTCCTTGAGTTAGCCATTGATGCCTCAGCCAGCAATAACCTAGGCAGATAGACTCAGCTGATCGCCAGACAAGAGCTTTATTCTCCCCACTCACCCCACCCGCTGTGTGACGTCACAACCGCACCACTCCATTGGCCCTTCCCTAGGTGTAATCTCACAGTCCCTGCTCTTCTGTGTTGGACCATCAGGCAATATCTGGCAGTCTTGGAAACTCCCCTGCCCTACAGAACTGCAGGAGATGTATCAATGATGAGGGGCATATAGATATCCGCACTGTACTGGGAGGGGGAAGGCAAAGTAGACAAGTTACGTTATTATAACATGTATGTGACAAAGGAGGGTGTGGAATTTATACATTTATAAACTTGAGATTTATTGACAGTCCCTAATTAAGTTGTCTAGTGTTGCCAAGTGCTTAGTACTGCTGACAGATTCTCTCCTTTCCTTCTCATTCTGTTTTTATTATTGGTTTGAAAAGCTTTGAGCTCTATGTCATTTATACCTGACAGCACCTTCTGACAGTTTTATGGCTGTGTTTTATCGGGAATGAGCTCACACAGGAAATACTGCTTATCTTCACCCCATATTGTCCACACCTTGAGAAGATAATGGAGAGCACACATGGACATCCTTATATTATTATGCAGTGTCGGACTGGGAGGTGGAAAAACTGAGGAAATCCACCTGCTGGCCAAGCAGCACTATCCCTGTGTTATCATTCCCAATAGAAACCTGCAGCAAGTCTTCATTGTGTGCAGCAACACATGATTGCTACTGCTTGGCCAGCAAGTGCATTTCCTCAACTTTCCCACCTCCTAGTTCAACATTGTTATTATGGGTCCATTCTATAGTAATTCACACATCGGAAAATGTATTTTTTTATGTTTATACTCCATAAATAGGGCATGCAGTAACAAAGCTAAATAATAGAGCACAAAATATTTGGCAAATAGGATTCTGTTAGTAAACAAAATATGTATTAAAAAGCTTATTTTTCCTGTTCTTTTGAATCCTACTGAACACTTTTAAAATTCCCAAACTGTCACTGTAATGAAATATTTAGTTTAGCTCCTAAAAACGTAGGCATCTGTGTAGCTAAACAGTGGTTGAAAAAGAGTGTATGCCTGCAGTTGCACCACACTTCCTTATTAGTTTGCTGTCCCAAACCATTGTTGTGGGTCCCAACTCTCATACGCTACTTCCAAACCCTGAGGCGTTGATAAATAGCATATGCCTGCTCCCCATACTATGACTCCTGCACCTGGTGATTGTCTAAGCATAACACTCAGGGGAGAGACATGGGAAAGGAGGCAACTGTCTGGATGTGCCAATATCACAGGGCAGAAGATTAGTGAAGTCAGTAGTAAACCAAAAGGCATGCATAACAATCAGTAGGACTTTGGCTTTTGTTTCTATAAAGCAGGTTTTATAAAAAAAAAAAAAAAAAAAAAAGATTAATTGTTATATAGACAGTACAGACATTTTCTTCCTTTTTATATAATCAGTAGGGCTTAGCTTGTTTTTGTATTCATGTTATTCCTAAACATGGGCCTAATGTTAGACAAAATGGTGCCTTGGGCATTATTCAGATCGGGGCTCCACTTACTAGGAACACCTGATCTGAACCATTATAGTCAGAGCTGTGTGACTGTATGTAGCCACATGGGGAACCACATTTTGTTGGTTTAGACCTCCCATCTTATCATTTTTATTTACCCCCTGAAGTGAGAGACCTTCTGGTTTGATTGACCGATGTGACAGCCAATCAGTAATTGACAACCCTCTCCCCAGCTGGTTGGCTTTAGCTTCTGTCAATCAAATGGCATGAACGAGAGCATCCAAGAAAACAGCTGAGGCACTGTATAATGAATGGAGCAGCCCAGGATATTAGGCACTCTTCCTCTGTGCAGCAGCTTGTCATTAACGTACTACCTGCAAAGAAGTGTTATTGAGACCCCCCAACCCCTGCCCTGCAGTACCTACAGTATCTGACCAGAATGCACTTGGGTTTAATGTGTAATATCAACACAACAAGGAAAAATAACACATGACTGTGCTTGACATTGACTTATTGAGAAGCATTATGCCTAATGCTCTATCAGCAAGAATCTACATATACCTACCTATGTGTTGCAGGGGTTCAGCTTTTCTTCACTCAGCACTTGTGGACCTAAACCCAAGAACTGAACTTTGCAAATAGCTCTAGAAGGTAGAAGCACTAGTTGTTAAGCAGCTTTTATTTAGTCATTTATTTCATCTCTATGATACAAAAAGCTGCTGATGTCTTGCAGTTGTGACTTTGGGTGCCAAAACAGAACATAGAATTTTTGGTATGAAAGTATACCTGACCTATTTCTTTTTTTAAAGTTTTTTGCATGTTCTCCACTGCAGCATTATTAGCTACTTCGATTTACTGTGTCGCTGTGAAGCTCCATTCCTCAGATATTCCCACTTCCTGCATGACCAATTTATACAATTGACAGCAGTAAATAATTACTAGCTGGACCTGTTCCCCTCCCTCTTGTCACCTTCTAATATAAACATTTTCATCTCAGGGAAACTTAGCAGCACAAACTGAAAACTGTTGAGTCAGGAATAGACTGTCAGATGGTCTGTAATGTCATTTTCTGAACTTTCTGACAGCAAGATGGCGGCCCACATGAAACAGAGAGCATATCATTTACAGTTCTGGCCAGCAAGGTTAGATAGTAACATGTGTAGAAGATGACAGAGCTGGAAGTGAAGGGAAATTTAATTCTGGTCTGCATTATCCTTCCACTGAAATGATCACTAATATTCCCAGTAGTTTTGCTTAATTCCAACTGATAACTCCAGACAAGCAAAAAAACCTAAATTCAATCCCAACACACCAACCTTTCACACTTATCATTCACTAACCTGACTTAACCTTCCTGACCCCCAAACTAGTCATCTTTAATTACCTGCCTCAGGGTGTCAATATTCCTGTCCTAGGGTGTCGCACCAAGATCATCTGACACCAAACTCATTTGTCTTGCAGCAGCAGTCCCCAAACCCTTCACATATGAGCATGGCTACGATTATTTAGTATCTCCTGTAGGTATTTATTTTAAATAGCCTGTAGCTTATTTGACAATTTATTGGATAATTTGAAAAATAGTTGCCTGACCTGAAAGAATGTTTGCTCAGTCATGTGTATGATGTACTTTCTAGAAAAAAAAATACAGTTGATCATACCCTCATCCCCCCCCCCCCCCCCCCCCCCCGTCCTCCCCCCGACCAAAAAAAACCCAAAACAGAACACCCTGCCGTCTTGTTTTACATTTTTGCAGATAAAAGGCATTGTGTGTTTATTGTAGAATAAAAGACACTGTATGTTTATTGTAGGAAAAAACACTTATCTCATGCCTTATTTATTTACCTATTTTATTCCAAACAACACCACAAAGTTTGAACAGTTCATCAGAAGCAGTAGGTCTAAATGGCTTTGCTGTTTAAAAATTGTCTGGAAATATGTTTACATAGCGGATGAAGAAATCCGGGTGTGAGTGAAAGAGACAAGGGGAACATGGGCTGTCTACTGATCTAGTGTTTTGTAATAAACGACCTCACCACTTCAAATGCTTGAGCCGGATTTAGGGAAAAAAGCCTAAGCGCTGATGCATTCTGAAGCCACATTGCCTGAATTTCCTTTCTTAGCCATGTTAGGTTTTTTTTGGTGTAGACCTGTGCAAGCTTCTAGAGATTGTTACGATCTTTGTTTTATATTTGATATGAATTTTGGATTAATTTTTTATTTTCTCATTAAACTGTGTTTTTGCTTTTGTTTTTAATTAACTTCATCCATGCTGTTGAAATCTAGGTACTGTTTGCAGCTTTGTATGGTTCCATACACTCCTGCTGTGAACACACTTTTATTGAATTCTGTGCATCAGTCATGAGCCAATATGACTGGCTTCTGACCCTGTGATCACTGTGAGCCAATATCAATGGTCACACAGTCAAAATAAAAAGGGCTGTGGTCTTTATAGGGCCATAGCCTGCTGGTCCTAGACTGGTTAAATACACTGAATTCTGTACTCTACATTGTATAGAGTGGATAGTTTCCTCATATTTAAAAGACCAATGCCTGTCAGGAAAAGTGTGTATGTAGGGGGTGATTGAAGTTTAGTGCAGCAATGTCAATATGTTTTTATGTCAGTTGTCTAGACATGGACAGGGTAGACATATTTCTCTGCACTTCACATTTAGGCAAAGGTCCCACTTAGCAGTTGGGAAGTGAGCCTCTAATCTTCCCCAACCGGTGGAGCTCATTGGAATGTAATAATAATCCAAAGATTTGTATAGTGCCTTTCTCCTGTGGGACTCAAATTGCTCAAGAGCTGCAGCCACTGGGACGCACTCAAGAGGCCACCCTGCAGTGTTAGAAAGTCTTGCCTTGAACTGCTTACTGAATAGGTACTGACCCTAGCCCTTAACCAGTACACTATCCAAATGTAATTGTACACTGTGGTTGTGCAATGCCGAGCAGTCATTTGTTAAAGTGAACCAGAGATGAAGCACCCTCATGTATTTTACCATATAGATCAGTGGGAACCTTAAAGAAAACACCTACCATGTTTTCTGTTTCATTCTGCACTGCACAGCTTGTTTCTTATCAGACCTGTTAAAATCCCCGACTGAGCATTCAGTCTGGCTTTGCTATAATGACTCAGCTATAATGATTCCTGAGCAGAGCCAGCAGGGGGCAGGCTTGGACTTGAAAAGACATGAGAGAACACAGACTGTGCTATAAATATTCCTGAGCAAAGCCAGACTGAATGCTCAGTCGGGGATTTTATCAGGGCTGATTAGAAGCAAGCTGTGCAGTGCAGAATGAAACAGAACGCAAGGTAGGTGTTTTCTCTAATGTTCCCACTGATATATATGGTAAAATACACAAGGGTGCTTTGTCTCTGGTTCCCTTTAAGCACAGGACAAACACCTGTTTTGGTGATTCGGACAGTTCCATTAGCAAACATCTATTGATTGTATCAGAATCATCAGTATTCATTCCACACCAAATGTTTGTCATTTGCCAGCTTCTTCAGTGCAACTCTATTACACTGTTCAATGATGTTATGGGACAGCTGATGACTGCTCAATCTTTCAGCCAACATTTACCTGCCATATGATTTCAATTAGTATTAAGGAGATGTTCTCTCAGAATAAGAACAATAAAATTCTAGTGTGTAAAAATGATGATAATTTTATTCCGTAATTTTCCTTTTATTAATAATGGCCTTTCAATTTCAGTATGCACACAGGTGTGAATTTCCAAAACTGTCTGTAAGCACTAATTTCACTTCCTTTCAAGCTTGGAATCTGTACTCTGCTTGTGGTTGCAGACAGGTGAAATATTTACATGCACAGAGCAGGAATTCTTGTTATTCATTTCACACAACTACACTAAGGCCACATACACACATCAGACCATAGTCTTTGGAAAATGAAAGATCACAGACCAATCTTACCACCCTTCATGTAGTATGAGAGCCATACCTACACAGTCTATTCTATGGAGCTGAACTCCCCATCAGAAAAAAATCTTTGCAAGATGCTGCACACACAGATGCTGTACAGACACAAAAGATCAGTATCTGCAAAAGATCTGTTCCTGCCAAAAATCCATTCCTGCAAATTGCAATGATAGTCTATGAGATCTGCAGATCCTCATACACACATGATTTAACTGACATTCATCTGCAGATCAGATCCACCAGGATGGATTTTCAGATCTGCAGATGATTGCTTGATCTGCAGATGAATGTCAGTCAAATCATGTGTGTATGATGATCTGCAGATCTCATAGACTATCATTGCAATTTGCAGGAATGGATTTTTGGCAGGAACAGATCTTTTGCAGATACTGATCTTTTGTGTCTGTACAGCATCTGTGTGTGCAGCATCTTGCAAAGATTTTTTTCTGATGTGGAGTTCAGCTCCATAGAAAAGACTGTGTAGAGTATGGCTCTCATACTACATGAAGGGTGGTAAGATTGGTCTGTGATCTTTCATTTTCCAAAGACTATAGTCTGATGTGTGTATGAGCCTTAACTGACATACTTGCAGCGGTATTGACCCTCCCAGTGTGATTGTGTCTGTTAGGATTAATATAAACTAGGTGTGTGTTTAAATGCACTATGTTGTGTGTTTAAATGCACTATAATAAGATAATCAAAAAAGGTGCAATTTCAGCTGTCACCAGCACCCGAATTACAGGTACGCGGGCGCGGACTATAGCATTGCAGCTATAGCCACGTTGATATGAGGTGCTACTTGTCCACATGCCTACACCAAAGTAACCTGCTTTGATTTTTTTAAGCCAGGTAGCTCAGCCCTTATCCATATACAAGGGGTTAATGATTTGCGGTTGCGTGTATGGATTTTATCCTTCTGCTTATTATGTAAACAAGCAAACAAACAAAATCCTGCTTTATTTTATTGTCTGATTACTTTGCAGAAGTTAAGAGTGGCAAACATCCTTTCTGTCCTACCGTCTTTCCCCTAAAGTAAAACATCCTCTGATTATAAGGCCTAGCTGCAATTTCATGCCTTCTCTGAATATAAGGCATCCTCCGAATATAAGACCTAGCCCCAAAGCCACACATCCCCAGCCGCAGAACACATCATATCCCACCCCCCCAGACTGTCTCTCCACTTCCCTGTTTTAAGTGTGTGTCCCCCCCCCCCCCCTTCCGACCCTTGTGGCTGCTCTGTCCCGCTTCCTTGTCTGGGTCTCTGCTCCCCGTGCATTGTGTCCCCCCTCCCTTCTGACCCCTGTGGCCACTCTGTCCCGCCTCCTTTTCGGTGTCCCCCGCTCCCAGTGCACGCTAAATGTAATGGCAGCCAGCGTGTCTTACTGTAGCCATGCTGCCCGGAGATCGCTGGCGGCCTCACTTCTCCCTCTAGTAACCGGCGCTTGTGTAGATGACGTCATCTACACAAGCGCTGGTTACTAGAGGGAAGAAGACAGGACGCCAGAGATCTCCGGGCAGCATGGCTACAGTAAGACACGCTGGCTGCCATTACATTTAGCGTGCACTGGGAGCGGGGGACACCGACAAGGGGGCGGGACAGAGCAGCCTCAGAAGTCGGAAGGGAGGGGGACATGATGCAGGGGAGCAGAGACCCAGACAAGGAGGCGGGACAGAGCGGCCACACGGGTCGGAAGGGAGGGGGACATAATGCAGGGGAGCAGAGACACAGGCTAAGGGGCTGGAGCAGCCACACTGAGAACAGAAGGGGACACATCGTGCAGTGCCGATCAGGCACTTGTCATGTCATCCTTGCACACAGCAGGTTTATCATCTGTGTGCAGGGATGACATGACAGGTGCCTGATTGGCACTGTGACATTACAATGAGCAGCAATAAGAGGTGGCCAGCCTGGGACATATCATGCAGTGCCAATATAAGACAGCCCCTGAAAATAAGCCCTAGCACACTTTTTGGAGCAAAAATTAATATAAGACAGTGTCTCATTTTCGGGGAAACACGGTAGTAGGTATCCATGTTTTAGCAGCGACTCATTTGAAAATGAGGAATGCTGCTTAACAAATGAAAATGTAATCTTCAACAAAACTTAAAGGGAGTCTGAAGCCAAACCAAAACCAAACAAAAAAAATACTTACCTAAGGAGGGGGAAGGCTCTGAGTCCTATAGAGCCTCCCCATTCCTCTTCTTGTCCCTTTGTTCCTGCACTGGCTTCCCAGTTAGCTGTCTCCGATCCTTGGGTCAGAGACTGCTCTCTTCCACTGCGGGTGGGCTTTGGAAGTCTTTGGGAGCACTTGGGCTCCCGAAGATGGGCTGCTCCATACTGCGCACAAGTGAGTTCCCTCTCTCGTACACTCGCGCATGCACAGTATGGACCTGCCCGCCTTTAGGAGCACTTAGGCTCTTAAAGACTTCCGAAACCTCCTGCGGCGGGAGATTTGAATGGAGGAGCCTTTGGGGGAATGAGAGGATGAGGAACAGGAAGGGTCTATCAGACCCAGAGCCTTCCCTCTCCTTAGATAAGTATCTGTTTTTTTGTTTAACAGAGTAACCAAGCAGCTCAGGGTGACCCAAACTACTAGGAATGTATAGGAGGATAAAAGGAACCAAAAAGACCTCCTACTAAAAAAAAACAAAGCTTGGTGTATTTGCCTTCTTAAAACAGAAGGAAATCTGCAATAATTCAGCTATAAGTGAACATTTGTGGTTACCCACAATGCACTACTACTGAATATTTTGTTTAGTTTTGGCTTCTTATTCAAGCAATAGAATATCTTTTAGGCTAAAGCCCCATACACATACTCAACAGCGGTCTTTTATGCTTTCACAAAGTTGAAATATCTAAAAAAAAAGTATTTTGCTATTCTTCAAAGAGCTCATAAGACTGATAAGAAGTCAGTCCAACAGTTGCATTGACTTCTTATCAGTTTTATCAGCTCTTTGAACAATAGCAAACCCCCCTTTTTTTAGGTATTTCAACTTGTCTCACAACAAAAGTTGTGAAAGCATAAAAGACCGCTGTTGAGTGTGTGTATGGGGCTTAAGTTTACGGTACATGTTAGCGTTCTCCGTGTGAGAATTCACATGTAATGTAAAGGACTCAAGCTCTTGTAGCTGATGTTCAGATCTCGCGCATATATTACAATTGCTTCCTTTTGTTTTGTCAATAACAAAACCCATTTTTTCATTTCCAGGATACCTTGAAGACAGTTTTATAAAGTCTGGAGTTTTCAATGTTTCAGAGCTAGTACGGGTGTCTAGAAGTAAGTAACGATTGATATTCTCCTAAACAGCAATGTAAGATAATCAAAATGCAGTAATACTAAAAAGGAATTGCAGACGCACATATTTTGTGGCTGTGTCTAGTAAAGAGAGCCATTTCTTTCTGAGATATACTAGTACAGAACTTTTTGATAGTCTGCTGGTAACTCCCTGGGATCTCGCTGCAGCTTACTTCTCATGCCGCGGAGGTGTTCTCTTCCTCAGCTTTGCTCTGATCTCATGAGATTCTGTCTCCTTGAAACTCTTTTCTTACCTACACTAGTAATGTCTATGGATCCTTGGTCACAGTAGCATTTTGCTACTTGTTCTTGAGCCATCGATCAGTTCGCTCTCATTGTATCTCACTACTGATGTTTTCTATTACCATAAACAGGTGGTCAATGAGATGTAAATTATTCTAGCTTCAATGCAAATTTAATGCAAATTGTTTACTACTAGGAATCAGGCCAGTCTAATGTACTTCCTGCCAATTTTGCTTGGCCAAATTACAAGCTACATACATGTTGCATGCAAACCAGAATTATTGATCTCATTGACCATCTCTACTGGCAACTTTCTGTTTGTTCTGGCAACAATCATCTGTCCTGACTGGCACAAGTCTCTGATGAGAGGAAGTGCTGTATCTGTTGTTTGCCAGATGGTGACAGAACCTTACATTAAAGGGCAACTGTAGTGAGAGGTATATGGAGGCTGACATCTTTATTTCCCTTTAAGCAATAACTGCTGCCTGGCAGTCCTGTTGGTCTACTTGGCTGCAGAAGTATTTGAATCACACCAGAAACAAGCATGCAGCTAATCTCATCAGATCTGACAAAAATGTCAGAAACACCTAATCTGCTCCATGCTTGTTCAGGGTCTATGCCTAAAAGTATTAGAGGCAGAGGATCCGAAGGGCAGCCAGGTAACTGGTATTGCTTAAAAGGAAATAAATATGGCAGCCTCCATATACCTCTCACTACAGTTGTCCTTTAAAGAGGAGCTGTCCGCCATACTATCTCAGAAAAAAACACACATATATAAGTAGATAAATACTTGCTCTACTTACATAGCATATGTATTGCACTGTCCACATTTTGATTTTAGATATTTTTCTACAGTAAAAAAAGAGAAAATCCTTCTTAGCATTTCCCATTTTAACTGTGGCTATTTTGAAGCCAATCCTGATGTCATTTCCTTCCTTTCTCTCTTCTGCCTGATTGTGTATGCATTGCCTGCCCTCCATTATAGAAAATGCATTGTCTCAGCATAAGAAATATTGGCCAATCAGAAAGGAACAGAGGTGTGGGAGGGGAAAACAGGAGGGAAAGAGGCTTCAGCCAATCAGGCTTCATTAGTTAAGTCTGAGGGGAAGTAGAAAAGCAAAAAAGGACAACCCATCATGCTCTGCAACTTCCTTTTTGTGTACCAAATGTTGTGTGTACCAAATAAGAGTCAGGTAAACTGGGAAATTATCATTTATCAACAAGAAAAGTACTAGTGATTTTAACTTTTGGATTGCCTGGCTAGCTACTTGTTTACCAGATAAAAATAAAGAGTTGATTTTATGCCCGACAGTTACACTTTAAGAGCCAGTTAAAAAGCATATGAAACACTTTGGTGCTTATTCAATTCACATTTTCTTCTTTGTTTTCTTCTAGGAAATAAAGTTTCATCTTCTCTTTAAAAAGGCTTTGGGCCTGTTTCCACTACACGCAGATTGTATGCAGAATGGATGCAGAAAAACAGACTCCAATAAATTTCCACTAAACACGATTTTTCTGATGCAGATTTTCCCATAGGCATTCATTGGAGTCAGTTTTTCTGCATCCATTCTGCATCCAATCTGCGTGTAGTGGAAACAGGCCCTTTTCAGCACTGGAATTGAAAAAGTAAGCCAAAATATGTGAAAAAGTACAGTACTGTCTCAATAATCCTGCATCATGTGTTCCTAGCATAAAAACACAATAGATTTTACTTGTCCGAGTCTGCCGAGAATCTAGTGTGTGTACAGCGCCTCGACTCCCTCTCACCGCATTGGAGAGCGATCTGGCTGGCAGAGGGCACTGTTCCCTCTGCTCACCCCCACCCGCGCTGTGATGCTCCTCATGCGCTTATCTGCTGGCCTTAAACCCCCCCCCCCCCCCCCCCCCACACACACACACACACATATACATAGTAACAGAAAGAGTGGCTAGCCTGCAGGCTAGTAATGTGTCTGTACAGTCTAGCTCCAAGTTCCTGCACTGTATCCTGAGGGATCAACTTGCTATAGCTGCTGGGCGACAGTTCTTGTATGTGTACACAAGGCTTTACACAGGAGTGAGGAGTCATTTATTAATCTGAACAGTGTGGGTACCAGTAGTAGTTTAAAGGGATACTGTAGGGGGTCGGGGGAAAATGAGTTGAAGTTACCCGGGGCTTCTAATGGCCCCCCGCAGACATCCTGTGCCCGCGCAGCCACTCCCCAATGCTCCGGCCCCGCCTCTGGTTCACTTCTGGAATTTCAGACTTTAACTTCCCTGACGGTAAGCCCGTGCTGAGCACGGGCTATGCCGCCGGGAGGCACCGCTCAGGCCCCGCTGGGCCGATTTGCATAATTTTTTTTTTGCTGCACGCAGCTAGCACTTTGCTAGCTGCGTGCAGTGCCCGATCGCCGCCGATCCGCCGCTATACGCGTCGCCGCAGCCGCCCCCCCCCCAGACCCTGTGCGCTGCCTGGCCAATCAGTGCCAGGCAGCGCCGTGGGGTGGATCGGAGTCCCCTTTGACGTCGATGACGTCGGTGACGTCATCCCACCCCGCCGCCATGGCGACGGGGGAAGCCCTCCAGGAGATCCCGTTCTTTGAACGGGATCTCCTGATCTCCGATCGCCGGCGGCGATCGGAGGGGCTGGGGGGATGCCGCTCAGCAGCGGCTATCATGTAGCGAGACCTCGTCTCGCTACATGAAAAAAAAAAAAAAAAAAACGTATTTGCTGCCCCCTGGCGGATTTTGACAAACCGCCAGGAGGGTTAAAGTATGAAAACCACTGCGCCTGCGTTGCAGTGTCCTCACTCCCGCTGATGGCCCCAGGAGCGTACTGCGCAGGCTCAGTATGGTCTGTGCCTCCGCCGTGCGCTCCAGGTGATATCAGAGGAAGCGAGGACACGGCAATGCAGGCGCAGTGGTTTTCAGACTTTAAAGTCTGAAATTCCAGAAGTGAACCGAAGGCGGGCCGGAGCATCAGAGACTGGCTGCGTGGGCACAGGATGCCTGCGGGGGACCAGTAGAAGCCCCGGGTAACTTAAACTCATTTTCCCCCGACCCCCCTACAGTATCCCTTTAAAACAGAGCTAAAATAAGAAATACAATTACTGTATACTACATCATTGATCATTTTCATCAGACTATTACTTTGCTGGGGGTTAGATTGTGATCTCCTTTGGGGGATAGTAAGTGACATGACTGCACTCTCAATGGCTATGGAAGATTTCAGCAATATATAGATGCAAAAAATATAATACCACATGCAATTTTTTTTTCAAAAAACAATGCCATTGAACAGATGCCACTGGAACCTGTGTGGTTAACATGACCCATTTGTGTATAGACTGTTACACTGTTTCAAAATGTACCAGAGAGCTTTTTTTTTGCTGTGACAAGACACTGCCCTCTCCTTTTGTATTATAAACTTGAGATGTTTCGCATTGCATGTGCATTATAACCACACAGCTTTGTGTAAGCCATCATTGTTTTCTGCTATCAGCCAGCTGTCTGAAATGCCCTTGAACAGATTTAAAGACAGGAAGTCTACTGTAAATAGGAAAATATATTTAGCTGTGTATTCACAGCTTTTATTAACATTCCTAAGACAAACTATAGGTTTGAGGAATGTATTTTGTATGTTTTCTTATATTGTAGAACAGACCTTTAGGGCTCGTTTCCACCATAGCGAATCCGCATGCGGCGACGAGATGCGGATTCGCTTGTTACGCTGAAGTGGCCGGGGCTGTTTCCACATGTGCGGCGTGCGGGAGCGATTTGGCGGCGGGCCAAATCTGCATGACGGGACCCACAGAATTCGCCTGCGTCGGGAATCCGTGCGAATCGCCGCTAATGTATTTAATAGTAAAAACGCATGCGTTTGTTACATGCGTTTTTACCCGCGATTTCGCGTGCGATTTCGCACCTTTTTCAATGTTATTTTGCCCTGGCAGTGTTATGGTTAATTTCGCATGGCACCCTGCCATGCGAAATCGCAAGCGAAATCGCGGGTAAAAACGCATGCGGAAACGCATCCGCATGCGTTTTTACAAGCGTCGGAATGCCGGCGAAATCGCGTCGCAACAGTGGAAACGAGCCCTTAAGGTGCGTACGCATGCACAGGGACGTGACAATAGCCCTGCGACCCTGTGGGATGAGGGGGGCACACTTCTGTGGTGAGGTGCAGAGCACAACAGCATACATTACCTACTTCCGACAGTTTCTCCTCACTCCGCTCTTATCTGGAACTGCGCTGCACATCTCCATGCAGCTCTGCCCTGATGCAGGTCACATGACATGTAGAGACAGAAGCTGCAGGAAGATAGACTGTATGGCACAGATACAGGGAAGAGAGGTGTGAGGAGAACCTGTCGTTCTGTTGGAAGTGGGAAATGTATGACGCTCTGCTGCTGCTCTCTGCTATAACAGTAGTGGCGTAGCAATAGGGATTGCAGAGGTCTTAATTGAACCGGGCTCTTGGGCCGGAGAGGCCCTGGAAGGCCCTCCCTCAACTGCAGCATTAGCTCTTTATTGGTCCTGTGCTTGTAATGATCACTTCTATAGAGACTTTGAATAGTGGTAATTATGAACAAACAGTTCCCAATCCCCTTCTTGCACCTCTGACACTGTGGTTGTCCTTGGCAGGTTTTGGTGCTCCGTATCAATTGTTATGAGTGCTTGGAGGGGGCCCAATGAAAAAACTCACACCGGGGCTCATAGCTCCTTAGCTACGCCAATGTATAACAGCGTGTGTGGTGAGTGTGAGTGGTTCATACTGTGATCTTGGAAGAGCGGGGGAGGGCCGCCATACACATGGGGGATTCTTGGTAGAGTTGGCTCTTAATGCCAGTCTCTAGCTGAGAATCATCTAGCATGTTACAAGGCTTTACTTTTGTAACCATCATATTTTTTGGCTGTATAAGTGTTGGTGTAGGTGTATGGTATATGGAGCAGAGGACTCAACAGGAAAGCTGAGGACTTCAATGATCTCCTGGGCCGTTTCACATTTACCCATTCTGGTTTTATCTGCTGCAGTGTGTTGCAGAATAGTGCTGCTGCACACAGTTCTTTGGACAGTTGATTGCATTGCCGTTATTTGATGAAAGCACATCTGTGCTCCGGATCAGCAGCGGACACTACAGTGGGTTCTGTAGTGGTTATAAGACATGGTAAATTGGATATGAGATAGTTCTGTGCACAAGCACAATCACAATTGTTGTAAAATGAGCTATCTCTGATGGCTTGCAGTGAACAACATTGGTGCACATTTGAATTTAACAACGGCACGACAGTCTACTATTCTGATTATTAGCGGAAGCGCTAAACTGAGGACCTGGAAGTGCATAACTAGTCACATGTGAGTTTTTTTCGAATGGAGCTATCATTCGTTATTGTTTGATAAAAACAACTAACACTGATTACAGTTTGTACTAATGCGCCAGGAGGAATAGCCTTTTTTTTTAATGATTCTCAGCCAACGCATCATTTCTCGTCCATTTTGGGTGATGTCGGTCAAGCGCGTGTACAGAGCTTAACCCTTTGGCATCCTGTGAACCCAGTCTAACTACTGTAACAGAATGGAGAGCTAAAATGGCATCAGCCTACTGGAGGGAGATTGCGTGGCATGATCAATTGGAATTATATTGATTGTAAATGCTGTAACACTAACTCCTCATTATAGTAGTATAGTACCCCTAAAGATGTCTGTTTAAAGAGTACGACAGACAACTGTTACTTTTTTCCCACTAAAGTAAACACCCTGGGTATTGGTTATTGAGTAAACGAAGGGATTTATTAGGAAAGGGAAGGGTTCAACGTACGTGGGGTGATAGAGGCGTGATTAGGGTGGATCAAGGCAGGGCCTTATTCCTCCTGGAGTGTGGATAATGCCAAACAAATATACTAATGGAAATGATGACAAGAACATATTCCTGCCATATTGTTCCTTGGTTTATACAAAGATATTTACATACCTCCTTGCAGAATCATTATGTGCACTTTGGCTAATTCTTTTTTCCTCCCCCTAATCACCTTTTAGTCTCCCAAAGCTTTTATGTGACTCATTTTGAAGACTGGTAATCCCCACTCAATCCAGTATGTTAGAGAAATATAAGGAGTATGTATGGTGGAATCATGCATGTAGTTCAGATCAAAAATGCATGTACAAGACAGACAACAAATGAATGTAGAGGACACAGATCCTGCACTGGCTTTATACACTGTAAAAGTAAACTAAATATGCTAGCTATGGGGTTCTGCATAAAACATATAAATTAGCTAATCCTTTTTTGGTTGAAAAATGACAGTGTCTTCTGTTTACCTCTATATTACAAATGTGAGTATTAATGGCAAATGTTAATTATTTGTGTTTTCTTTGTTTTGTGTACTTACACAGCACAGACATTACAAAGTGTATCCAAAAGAGACTGAAACCCTTCTGTAAATTACTCAGTCTTCGTGTACAAAATGAGTAATGAGGGTTTCTGTCCTGTGCAGCAGGTTACTGATACAGTAATAAAGTAACTTCTGGGTAGTCCATACTCCAAAAGTACAGATGCTTGCTGTACTTTGGGCTTGCAGATGGTTTTGGAAATGTATCACTAGCTGCAAGCTAGTGCGAGTGCACACCAAAAACCGCTAGCAGATCCGCAAACGTTAGGAGTTTTTGAAGCTGTTTTTCAAAGCGATTCTAGGCATGTTTAGAGAGATTTTCTAAACATGCCTAGTGTTTTTTTATAGGGTTTTTGTGTGCAGATTTAATATTTTGTTACAGTAAAGCTGTAACTGAACAGCTTCTGTAACAAAAACGCTTGGAAATCCGCTGTGATCTAGCGTTTTTCAGAGTGGTTTTCCACTTTCCTATACTTAACATTGAGGCAGAATTGCCTCAGAAATCTGTAAAAATGCTGCAGGACCCGAGTTTGTGTTTGGGGAAAAAATTAACGGCTCTGGTGTGTACCATCCCATTGCAATACATTAGCCAAGCGGTATTCGGCCCCCAAGCATTTTAAAAAACGCTCAGAACCACTCTTGGTGTGCACCAGCCCTCACAGTGACATCTTGAATCTGAAGCTTGCTTTAAAGGACAACTAAAGTGAGAAGAATATGGAGGCTGCCATATTTGTTTCCTTTTAAACAATACCAGTTGCCTGGCAGCCCTGCTGATCTATTTGGCTATATTAGTGTCTGAATAACACCAGAAACAAGCATGCAGCTAATCTTGTCAGATCTGACAATGTCAGAAACACCTGATCTGCTGCATGCTTGTTCAGGGTCTATGGCTAAATGTATTAGAGGCAGATGATCAGCAGGATATCTAGGCAACTTGTATTGCTTAAAAGGAAATAAATATGGCAGCCCCCATATCCCTCTCACTTCAGTTGTCCTTTAACTATCCTTAGTGGTTTTGCTCCCAATATGCTGAGACAGCACCGTATTCCTTTTGATGGTACAATAATAGATGTTTACTGTTTCTGTTGTCCCATTTGCTGATGTCCACTCTCATCCACTGTTGTATGCGTTGCAATGCAGTTTCTGTTCATTCAATGCACTGGAAGTGAAAAGATTACTGTTCAAACCTCTAGTGGATATTTTTAAAATGGTTACAAATTTGCTACTAAATTGCTTCAGAAATGCTAGCTCATTTACATTTCTGTTGAATAAATGGAATCAAAACATACTCTTCTCAGTTAGTTTTGTTATTTTCTTTCCCTTGTGGTCAAAATGCAAGTTGCTGGCCCTAGTGTAAATGGAGCTCAGAGCAGTACATTGGTTTATAAATCAATTTTTTATGCATTATATATTAAACGGCCGTATTCGCACTATGAACAGTGCTTGCATATGTGTTGTTCTGTGAGCATTTTCTGATGCATACTATGAGCATTTGTATGCATTTAAGCACACGCATCATTTTAATACAAAACGCAAACAAGTGCGTGGGAAAACATAAAGAAACACATCTCACATGAATGAGCCCATTAGCTTACATAGGCTGTCAACTCCAATGCATTTTTGCATAGTGGACAAATACAGGGGAGACAGAAGTAGTTATAATAAATGTTTCTCTTTGAACCCTCTCATTGTATTTATATTTACTAAGTAGGGTGCAGTTCTGCATGAATGTAGTACACCAAATGTGTACAGTAGAAAAGAAACCCCCTCTAGGTGTACATAAGATGTTAATTACTGGTGTATTGATACTCACCTGGGGAATCCTCTAGCCCACATGTGTCGAACTCCAGGCCTCCATGCCAGTGTTTAGGATGGACTGAGAAAGAGAGGAATGTGTTCTACCTGATGGACCACACCTTTCCTGATTCAGACCCATCAATTCATTTGAGCTGTATCAAAAATGTGTCAGGATCTCGGCCCTCGTAGGACCGGTTTGACATACCTGCTCTAGCCCCATGAGGTGTGTGGGCTCCCTCACCATCTTCTCCGGACACTCCGTTCTGCCGTTATCCCTTTTGAGAATCTGTCCAGTTGCGGCCCGGCCACGCCCCCCCATTGGGAGGCAGATTGCAACCAGAATACCATCGGGGATAATGAGAGAATGGAGTGGCTGGAGAGGACGGTGAGGGAGCCCCCACACCTCATGAGGCTGGAGGAAGCCCCAGGTAATTATAAATACATCCGTAATTAATATCTCAGGTTTCCTTTAAGCATCAGATAATTTAACTATAAGCTAAAGAGACTCTAAAATTGGTTGCTGTGTATTATGATCTGCAGAATTAAACATGCTCATGTCTATGATATATATTCACTTACCTAATTAAAACATTCAAAGAAATGATGTGCAGGTTGCAGAGCCAGTCTAGTGATACATGAATGGCATATGAATCATTGCGATGAATATTTCTGCATAAAATGGAGCTCTAAAGCTGTGAGGTATGGTAAAAAGTATGTTCATATGCGTGGCATTTTTGGCTTCACATCTATAATTAAGGGGTTCCTTTTGCATTAGCACCCCCTCATTGTGGCACAGTACGTGTGACGTATCTAATAATAGAATCTGGATTGTGGTTGTGGCAGGCTTCTTTCATCTGGCATTTGTTTAACCTCTAGTTTACCTCAAACCACAAGAGATCACGATGTGCTTTACCAGCCTGGAACAGTCAGCTTTCACGCCCATAGCAGGCCATGCTTTAAGTACTCAGCTCTGCAGCACTGCTGCTTTGGCATGTTTGTGGCATACATGAAAAGCAGGATTCACACTATGCTTTCCTCCAGGGACCTTGTTTACTCTTGCTCCTTATTAAATAAGGGATTAAAATAGTTTGTGGGTATTAAGCCATTTGAGCTGGCAGCTGCGTTCTTCTCCCAGGTATAAGGGCAGCTTTTAATAGGCATCTCTCAAAGAGATATAAAGAGAAAAATACTCTGCTGCTCATCCAAATATGCAAAGAATCCACCTCTGTCATCAACATCTCTCTTTCCAGCAGGGATAATTGAAAAGCCTATCTGCATGTAGTGAGTTTAGTGGGGCCCAGAGATTTGACCCGGCAGGACTGATTGATGTCCCGCATGCAGTACATACTGTAGCATGGAGACATTGTTCCCTGAATGAAAAGAAGCCAGCTTTCACATCCAATTAATGATTCATCAGGAAATAATTACACTTTGCATAAAGTAGGGACATAATCATCATTTAAACAAAAGAGAAATTATTTGGTGCTTGTTTCCAAGGACTCTGAGGTTGTAGACTTTAGGCCCTAAGATGTTTTTACCTGCTATCAGGAAAATATTAATGGAGACATATTACTATTATACGTTTATATAGCGCTGATATTTTCCTTAATGTTTTTCTGAGCGCACTGAGTACATAGTGCTTCCCTCAGAGGAGCTCACAGTCTAATATTGCCGCCATAATCATAGTCTAATATTCCTAACATAGTTTAAGTTGAATTTAGGATTAAGCCAATTAACCTAGCACTTTGATTTGGGGATGTGGGAGGAAACCTCACACAATCTCAGGGAGAACATAAAATCTTTATGTAGATGGTGCTCAGGCCAAGAGATAAACATGGAACTCTAGCAACAAGGTGGCAAGGCTGCGAGGCATCCGAATAAATGGTAAACAGGTAAACATTATTCAACTGAATAATGAGGCTGCTACAGCAAAGAGGGACAAAGTTGCCCAAACTGTTACGCATCCGTTCCTCTCTTTCTCTCTCTATCTCACTCTCTTTTTATTTTAAATCCCTAAATTTTCAAACAAAGTAAACTTTTACACTCCTTAGAAGGCTGAGAAAAGGATGAATGGTTCAGGCAGGAGAAAAGACCACACTCATACTGCAATTTGTGTTCAAAACATTCAACTGTAAATAAAAATGATATATAATTATATTACAGGTTATTGGAATTTTTTGCTTGGCCATGTGGATAATAATGCTGTTATTATGGTAATTCTCTAGTATGCTTCATGCACTCTAAAGGTCACCAAATGGGATCTTAGAGTGTACTTGTATGGAAAAAAGTGACCCTAGAGGATACTTACGTCGGGAGGTGGAAGCCTTTGGATCCTAAAGAGGGTTCCCGCTTCCTTCTAGGTAGAGGTGATCCAGAGCTGGCACTCCCCACACATACACTGACAAGCTTTGTTGGTAGTACACGCAGGCACACTAGTAGCTTCCCGCTTGGGATCTGGCTGTAGCCTGATCGGGTCCTGCACTGCACAGGGAGCCATTAGTGCCTGCACGCACCGCCGTTTGTAAATATTTTAGTCTGTGCCGCTGCAAGTGAGCCAGGGCTGGAACATGCGGAGGATGGGGTTATCCCTCATTAGGATCTAGAGGCTCCCCCTCCCGAAGTAAGTACCCCTTAGGGGCACATGTTTCCTTACAGGTTTACTTTAATACTAAAGCTACGTACACATGCTAATTGGAACATGGAATGGCCTTTTGGGGCCTTTTCAGCCAAGAGTGTAGCATGTGTAAAGATGTCTCTGAGATGACTGACCCCCCTTCCCCCCATTAACAGTATAAGTCACTCTAGTATACCAGAGCAGTGCTTGTGTACAGTGCTCATTCCCCACAGTGTCACCCACAGGACTTAGCTCTAACTTGACAGGCAACATTAATAGTGCATGTATTAGTAGTCTTTTTTTACATACATCTGATGGCTCCTAGAAAGGAAAGAAACAAAAAAGTGATGGTTTAAAAAGTTTATCATTGATGTTATTGTTGAGACCCCATACACTATACTTCACTATACTTCAATCCACTGCTAACTCTGCATAAAACTGAATTGAACCAAATGTCCTGAGATTAATATTCACATACACAGTTCATATATTCATATTCAAGTCTCTACCACACCTACAAGACTGGACATTCATCCTTTTCCAATGACCCCCTGTTAAAATGATTCAAAAGCGCTTCTGGGATACTCTCAGGCAATCCCCAGCCTATCACAATTCACTGTTCACTTAAGCTGCAGAGTCTTCATAGAGATTCACCTCAAAATAAAAGCACATGGCCCTCCATAACATACAGATTTTTATTAAAAAGTTAGAATTGAACATGAAGTAATAGTCAGGCACAGAGTTTTACTGGGCTCTCCCTCATGCGGTGGCCACCCGGCTAGACTACACGGAAAACCATTGTCTCAGGTCCCCTCCGCCTCGGGGTCGCTACTTCCTCATCTGTAACACGCTGGGTTGTATTTATTGTTTCAATATATAAGTAGTATATCAGCGCAGTGGAATTGATCTAGGAAAAACACTCTCCTGTCCGATAACAAGTCCTCTAAGACTGCCACAATCACAGCAGGTTCTTCCTGTTGGTTTCCCTACAAACAATGCTGATTGGCTAATAAGTACTGCATTATATGCAGGAAGTGGGTTTTAAAAGGACTCCGAGCAGTGCCTGTGGGTATGCCTTTAAGCATACCCACAACTAATTAATTATATCCTCACACCTACCAGCATGATATTTGTAATTATATCCCCCTGGGTTCCTTGTATTTCATTGCATTGCACTGAATGAAGCTGCCGACACTGGGGAAAGTGTCGTCATGCATAATACAATGCTTAATAAGGAATACAAGATGGCGGCCGCGATTTAGAAAATAACGAAAAATAAAAGGCGTAGGGTGGCGGTTTATATAACATTGGAAAGAGGAGAAAGAGAGCTTCAAAATGGTATGCATCTTTCCATAGTTACTGCACTGTTTGGAGTCCCTTTAAGAGTTTAAATTCTTTGGCTGTCCAAAATTACTTTTAAACAATAGCAGGATCTGCTGTCTTGTCTCATGGAGGCTGCCATTTTGCTTTTTGGAAATTCTGAAAATGACCTTGTCTGCATAGCTGATGTTCCTGAGTCAAATACGACAGCTGCAACAGACTCTAACATTTTACCTGCTGCCCTCATGCCTGAAAATTTGAACTAATGATGTCTGCAATATAATTGTATAAAGAGAGTTTGTGCCGATTTCTCCATTATGCAATCTCAGTTGCTATTTGAAGTTTCAGATCAGATCCAGGCCATGTATCAACTGTTTATCCTGTACAATTAAAAGACAAATAAACATTTATTCTGTAATTAGCTGTAATTAGCTTTATCATCTTTTCTTTTTTTTTCTTTTCTCCAGCACCCATAACACAAGGCTCTGGAGTCAGTTTCCCAATTGGAGAGCCACTAAGCCAGCCATACTATCCTGACATGAACTCAGCCGTCAGCCTACAGAGGTCTATGTCCTCGCCACCGAGCAGGTAACTGGTGCTATGTACAGTGGTAGGATTATCAGAGGAAAGTGTGGAGTTTACGTCGCATTATTCATGCCTCTAGGTGTACTTGATGGTGTCTGTACAATGTTTTGTTATTTGCAGCAATTTCATTCTTCAGAAGTTCAGATTTGTCAGTTCAGCTAGGGTAATTACTGAAATATGTCTTTCTTGTGAATTTACGGTAATTTATGCTTGTAGTGTGAGGTTGTTTGCTGTCATGGGTAAACAGCTCTTATAAGATGGAGATAGCTGTGTGTGGGTGTAGCCAGAGAGTTGAAGACTACGGATGGTCAGGGACATGCAAATAATTCTGAGTCGATGCAGATTTTATTTACATTTCTATGTTAATGTATGCAGCGTCAACTCAGAATTGATTGCATGTGGTTGACAGTCCCTAATGATAACTAATTATAAAAGTAGATAAGTGGTGTCTGATAGAGTAAAACACTAGTCAGAGAGTGAGCTGTAATGCTGGGAATACACGGTTAGATTTTGAGCCATTTAGATGGTTCGATAGATAATTTCCGACATGTCTGATCTCGCGCCCGATCGTTTCCGCGCTCAATTTTGCATGGGGAACAATGGGAAAAGATAAGAAAACCGAATGGAAGATAAGAGAATCGGGTGCGAAATCGAGCGGGGAATCGATCGGGCGGGATAATCAAGCCTCAAAAACGTACCGTGTATTCCCAGCATTAAGTCTCTTATTTCTCCTTTCATAGGTGCTGCTTCCTGTATGAACAGTGCTGAGTAGAAAGAAGGGAGAGAGAGCGCACACTGTGATTGGTGTCAGGTTGTGGGCTAGCCCAATAGGAGAGGTCTCACCTGATTGTGGAGGCAGGGTAAATCCTTATGGGTTTTTCAGCTGTTTGCGTTTGTGTTCTTCTTTTGCTGGGGACCTGGCTTGTGATAAATTCCATGAGGTCCATGAGTATGCGTTGTATCGGAGCAGGTGGTGTAGACACGCTGTGAGATAATGCACTTGGCTGGTACAAGCTAGGATCCCGGCTATGCATGGACAAAGAATAAGTACATCTGATAATATAATAAAATATTTTAATAATATAATAAAATATTACAAACACAGCCTTGCGCATCATTGCGGCTAACTCTGCTTTAGTGGGCAGGCTTTACCTATTGTTTCTCCACGCATAGCTAGGGATCCTAGCTTGTACCGACCAAGCACATTTTCTCACGCACACATCGTCTCTCCACCGACATCCGTCTGCTCTGACATGGTGCATCCGCAAGGACCTTGTGGAAACAACTGGAAAACCAATTAGAAGTCCCCCTCAGCCTCCACAATCAGGTGAGACCTCTTCTATTGGTCTAGCCCACAACTTGGCTCAATCACAGTGTGCTCTTGCTCCCTTCTGTCTTTCTAGTAATAAAAGTGGCCTAGAATCTGCAGGCTTCAACAAGCATTGTTACCATTCATAGCTAACTCTCTCCTGACACCTTTCATATAATTGTCAGCAAATAATCACATTTATTTACAGATTTGTATCTGAACTGATCTTTGTTTTCATACAGAAGTAGATTTGCAAGTGGAGTGTATAGTCACTTGTAGAGGATTAACAATATTGTATGAAAACTGTTGTCCCCCAAATTCGAGTATATAGCAGTACATTACAGCACAGCACAAAAGATTGTACGGTTATATGTGTATGGCGTTTGGCAGTAAACAGTTCCGATGTACAGTATATGTGTGTTTCAGCTGTGTTTTTTGTTTCTATGATGCATTTGATTGAAACTGCATTTTGCATTTGACTTAAACTCCAATGTGAAGTACACCAAAATTTTAATCACACTTGACAGCATCTTGGCTGTGAAGAAAACTTCCCGACTAGCATTTCTGAGGAGAATCACATGACTACTATAGCAACCCCTGGATACGCTGAAGGGGATGGGATAGGACCATTTGGTTATTTATTTTTGGACATTACATGGTAGGCATGTGTCCTCCTTCTACAATATGTGGTCCAGGACAATGTGGTCTTATTTGTCAGTGCGACTAAGGAATGATGTGCCTGACAAAGACTAGTCCTTTTATTCCAACATGTTAACCTCCTTGGCGGTAACCCTGAGTCAGGCTTGTGGTGGAAAAAAGAAGCCAGGAGCGGTAATCCCGAGCCTGATCTCACTATAGGAGTACAGCACCACCCGGAGGACAGAGGGAGAATTTCAGCGCTGGATCCAGTGGAGGTGAGTATTGGGCAAGGCTGCTGGAGATCTCACTGCGGTATGATTTAATCCTTATTTTAGGGTCTAAAAGCTTGTAAAAAGTTGCACCGCTTTTAGACCCTAAATCCGTAAATAAGCTTACCACCAGGTAGGTTCACAATTCACATAACCTGATTTATATTAGAAAACACAAGATTGATTCCTATCTAGAGTGTGTACATTATAAAATATAACTTTTATTAATATAATTAAAAATAAATTCATATGCCTTATTGAACTAACTGAGGTAGGTTGCAAATTCAGTGATCAGATAATAATCATTTGTAAACATATATCTGATCAACCTATTCCTCACTGAGATTGCTAAAGTGATATAAAGAATCCCCTCACCACCAATCCAACCAGGTAGGTTAAAAGAAATAGTACCTAACTGTAGTTGGACCATGTAGTTGAACAGTCACCAGCTAGTAAGGGTATGAGGTTATATAGTAAATGGAACAGGTCACAAATAATCTATGACACCCCTCGTATGTATATATGTAATATACCATTATATGGCTGCACAAAAACTTCTTGCACTCACAGGAGACCAAAGTTACACAGTATGTACAAGCTCTCGGTGAGCGTTGTCTAATGAAACTGAAAAATATATGCTTTGTTAACCGTGTTTCATATATTTGTAATGTACATTTAAGGTTAGAATGCTGATTTTAAATCTCAGAGATAGCATAGATCACGTAAGAGAATCCCTACAATTTAGCAGTGGAAGATTCATCCTCAACAAGGGAAATTACATTTCAGCGAAAAGACCATTAATATTTTCCTACTGTACTATGCTCCCCTCGCACTAAACCCAAAAGGAAAGGCATACAAGGTTACGACTGTGAAATTAAACACACAAAGGATGTTTATCAACATGGGATATAAGGTTAACATGTGAAACACCAGCATTTCTCTTTTCCTATTTAAATAGCATTTGCCCTTTTTTGTTTTCTATGTTTATGTTTTGCTTTTTCCATATTGCAGTATCCTGTTACGGCAGCTAGATGAATCATGTACAAACTCGCTCAATCAGTCTTTCGAGTAAAGCTGTTCATGATAGCGGATGCAACAGTGTAAGAGGGCACTATATGAAATAATAATTATATCACTATTAGCCTGAGGTACCTTCACATACCTCCCCTACTTTTCAAAGTTTTGCTTTCCAGAACCTGCAGCCCATGGTGAGACTGTGGCACAAGCCCTGCATCCTACAAAACAGCGTGCGTGTTTCTCGGTAGGACATTGACAGGCAAACAAATTGAGAATGAGGGATCTACACACAGCATCTGATGTGTGTTTTCTCTAATGTCTTTATTATGGAGTCTCTCTTAAGTGTATTACTAAACATCATTTTGCTTTCTTAACCACATCAGTACCGACGTAGTTGGAATGTTTGTCCTGCTGGTGGCTGTACGACTTTGACAGGACATAGACTCCAACCATTCATTGCCGTGCACTCACACTGTCCTCGCTGTTTGCGATGCTGTTCCGTCGCTGCACCAGCTTGCTCTGCTTTCTTAGTGACAGCAGAGTTTCCACATCTGACCCTGTGATTACTCTGAGCCAATCACAGTAGGGAAAGGACAGTTATGGTCCTTAAGGGGCTAGAGCTGTCTGGGCCCAAAAGGGTTAATGGCTGGTTCAGTTGGACGATTGCCACCGAGATCCACAGTG
This sequence comes from Hyperolius riggenbachi, assembly GCF_040937935.1. Lineage (NCBI taxonomy): Eukaryota > Metazoa > Chordata > Amphibia > Anura > Hyperoliidae > Hyperolius > Hyperolius riggenbachi. Next base: position 399,533,548 of record NC_090646.1, read on the forward strand.
TCCTGCATTGAGATAAATAGCCATGTTCAATCAATTGCACAAATGCCGATCAGTTTTTTCAAAATGCTGCTTTCAGCGTCGGCTTCATCTGCTGGTCCATGTTCTCCTTGGGGCTCAAAATGGGCCACGATGACAACAGGAAGCAATACATGCAGTATGCACAGAGGCAGAAAAGCGTTCAGCATTGGCTAATAAAAGACACTAGCATGTGTTCGTCTGAATCTGACCCTAAAACAGAAGGTATTTGCAATGATTCATGGGAAGCCACACTTGCTGAAGTATACATAGTGGATTGGTGTGCCTCTGTAAAATGTATACGCTCACCATACACAACCGGTTCTGGATGTGTGCCTGGCTTTCAAAAGGGCATGAAGAGATGATTTGCATATTTGAGAGTAATGCATCGTGGGAATTCCACAGTTAACATTCCTCAGTGTATTATACTTCAAGATGTATACAAAGGCAAACACTTTACATTTGTTTCTTTTAACAGTAAAAGACCCAAGACAATTTCTATAGACGAAAACATGGAGCCAAGCCCAACCGGAGAATTCTACCCTTCTCCAAATTCACCAGCAGCGGGAAGTCGGACATGGCATGATAGAGATCAAGGTATTTCATTATATGATTAATAAATATCCACAGCATTATATTTCTTTTCCTCATATTCCTTTTGTAGTCAGTATATCATGTTACCACATGGAAAGGTAATGCAGAAACCTGTATATAAAGGTAATGCTTTGTGAAAAGCAGACAGTTTCTGTACTTCTGGTCCATGCATACTGAGTTGGGCTTTGGGGAGGATTCTCTTGGACCAGACAATTCTACAATAAAATGTAAATATAGGGATGATCTTCTGTGTAAGGCCCCTTTCCCACTATACCTAAGCAAATGCACACAGAAAAACATTCCTGCAGATTTGCGTGTATACGCATATTTTATTATTTATTATATTATACCATCTCCATTCATTACTATTGACATGTGGAAATGCATACGCGTAGACGCCTATGCAGAAATGCATACGCGTTAAGGCGAAACCGTGTGGAAAATTTTAACAGAGGCGGACAGTTTTTTTTTCCACCTGCGGGGGTGAGCGACTTTCGCCTGTAATGGAAACAGGCCCATTGACTTGTATATGTCATGCGAATCTGCATGCAGAACATGCATGCAGATTCGCGTTAGTGGAAACGGGCCCCAAGTGTTGGATACGCCTACTGTAGTCACTAAATGCTATATGTGCAGGATGAATATACCAAATACCCAAACTAATATAGAGGTGCAAGTCCTTTTTTATATTGTCCTGCACATGTTTTAATAGTTGAAATGAATGTATGCAGTAAGTAAATACTACCTCCTTCTGCAGGGCAGCCATCAGGGGGGATAACTGACACTGCAGTGAGGTGCCCAGGTCTTCTGGGGACCCTTGGCCCCCCCAAAGTACTGAAAGGGCCGCATGTGCTGGCTGCGGGCCTGTGGCTAAGTAACCAGCACACTGCGTTCCAGCACTGAGAGAAAAGTGACATCAGCGCTTGAATATGGAGAGCAGATGAGTGAGCCTGCTACAGCGGACTTTCTATACTGGGGCGCCACCTATATCTGGCTACAGGCTACCTATACTGGGCCACCACCCTTACCTGGCTACCTATACTGGGGCTGGACCCACCTATACCTAGCTACCTATACTGGGGCACCACCTACACCTGGCTACCTATACTGGGGCACAACCTATACTTGGCTACTTTTACTGAGGGCACCACCTGTACCTGGCTACCTATACTGAGGGCACCACCTATACTTGGCTACTTATACTGGGGCACCTATAGCTTGCTACCTATACTGGGGGCACCTGTACCTGGCTAACCTATACTGGTGCACCACCCATACCAGGCTACCTATACTCGGGGCAACTATACCAGGCTACCTATAGTTGAATACCTATACTGGGGCACCTGTATCTTGCTGGCCTATACTGGAACAAAAGAGGCACAGGAAGAAAAGATGGGGACAAAAAAGAATGGATAAAGGATAAGAATGGACCTACAAGTCCCTATCTCATTTGTTAACCGGGGACTTCCTGTATTTTGCTAGTATTTGGCTCCACCCACAACATGTCATGGTCACGCCCACTTTTTGTCGCATCATGCTGTGCATGCCGCTTTCTTCAGTGTCGGAGCTTCACGCACGGACACGGGGTGGGGTGGTTAGTGGGCTGGCACAGCAACCAGTGGGTGGGCCCAGGAAGGGGGGCCCAGAGGCCTAATGATGTGTAAGGGGCCACAACATTTCTGATGGCGGCCCTGTCCTTCTGTAAATTGCCCTCTATGATACAATATACTTTGCATTCTTAAAGTACACCTGAAGGAGAAAATTAATTTTTAAATGCAGTGCCTAATATGTTAGAGCACTTCTACCTGAAAGTCTTCATGCTGCTCATTGTCTTTAGGATTCCTCCTGTTCCCGGTTCCAGGCCTTCTTAACCACCCTGGCGTTCTATTAAGATCGCCAGGGCGGCTGCATGAGGGTTTTTTTAAAATAAAAAAAAAACTATTTCATGCAGCCAACTGAAAGTTGGCTGCATGAAAGCCCACTAGATGGCGCTCCGGAGGCGTTCTTCTGATCGCCTCCGGCGGCCAAAAGTAACACGGAAGGCCGCAATGAGCAGCCTTCCGTGTTTGGCTTCTCCTGTCGCCATGGCGACGAGCGGAGTGACGTCATGGACGTCAGCCGACGTCCTGACGTTAGCCGCCTCCGATCCAGCCCTTAGCGCTGGCCGGAACTATTTGTTCCGGCTGCGCAGGGCTCAGGCGGCTGGGGGGACCCTCTTTCGGCGATCGGGCAGCACACGCGGCTGGCAAAGTGCCGGCTGCGTGTGCTGCTCTTTATTTCATAAAAATCGGCCCAGCAGGGCCTGAGCGGCACCCTCTGGCGGTAATGGACGAGCTGAGCTCGTCCATACCGCTAAGGTGGTTAATATTCCAATAGCCGGCTAGCTTGTCAGTTGAATCTTCCACCAGGAAATGCTTGTGGCCGTGCATGAGAGCTTTTCAACTACGTATGCACAAGCTCTGAATCAAACAAATATAGTAACTGTGAAAAATATAGTAACTATGATAACATTATTATTATTTTAGTCATTTAAGGTTTACTTAAAGGGAACCTGATGTGAGAGGGATAAAGTGGCTAACATATTTTTGTTTTCGTTTTAAACAATGCACATTGCCTGACTATCCTGCTAATCCTCTGCTGATACTTTTAGTCATAGACCCTGAGCAAGCATGCACATCTTGGTGCTCTGGCTGAAGTCTGACTAAATTAGCCTCATGCTAATGTGGCTTCAGGTGTGCTTCAGACACTACCAATGCCAGAAACAGATTTGTTATCAGAGAGGATGGATATGTGTTCAAAGCAATTTTTCCTTTCCTTTATGGAAATGTGGGGCCGGATGTAAAGACAAATCTGGTTAGTGGGAACTCAAGACAAGACAACATTTATATTGCACACATTCAACATTTATATTGCACTTTTCTCCTGGCGGACTCAAAGCAACAGAAGTGCAGCCACTAGGATGTGCTCTATAGACAGCAGCAGTGTTAGTGAGTCTTGCCCAAGGTCTCCTACTGAATAGGTGCTGGCTTACTGAACAGGAAAAGCTGATAAATAAACCCATTACTCCTGTGTCCTAGGCAGAGCCCTTAACCAGTACACTATCCAGCAACTCCAAACACAAAAATCAACAAAATAGTTTACAAGTTCTAGGCACAGTTTTAGAAATACTTTAAGTTAAATTATAGAAAATGAATTATCTCTGTAATTATTTCTATACATTTTCGTCTAATTCTGTGTTGAACACAATACTACTACAATACAAAACTTGTACAATACACAATACTTTAAACACAATACAACATGTTTTTACCTTAAAGTGAATCAGAGACGAAGCAGCCTCATGTATTTCACCATATATATCAGTGGGAACATTAGAGAAAACACCTATCCTGCTCTCTGCTTCATCCTTCACTGCTCAGCCTGCTTCCTATCAGCCCTGATAAAATCCCAAACTGAGCATTTAGTCGGGCTTTGCTCAGGAATCATTATAGCTGAGTTTGTCTTCTCTAAAGTCTTTTCAAGCTCAAGCCTGCCCCCTTCTGGCTCTGCTATAAAGACTCAGCTATAATGATTCCTGAGCAAAGCCAGTCTGAATGCGCAGTCAGGGATTTTATCAGGGCTGGTAACAAGCAGGCTGAGCAGTGAAGAATGAAACAGAAAGAAGGGTAGGTGTTTTCTCTAATGTTCCCACTGATATATATGGTAAAATACATGAGGGTGCTTCGTCTCTGGTTCACTTTAAGCATTTCCACGATCAGTTGTATAGATGTATGTTTTGCATAGAACTGCTTCAGCAAGTCTGTATGATTTTGTTGACAAGGAAGGGCAATCACTGCTCATCCCCATAGACAATATGCACTAGATGTGAAACCATCAGGCCTGTAATTTCTTCACATAATCATTCATCTCTTTGTTTCCTCTGCCCCAGGAATAGTGACACTTCCTATGCCCCAGAGTTTGTTAATTAATATTTAATAAAACAGGTTTTTATAATGCCAATAAACATGTTTTCATTTGATACCGTAGAGAGGTTAGAAAAAGCAATTGTATTTCTTCAATACATTTCTTTATGACATTAATAACACCGTTTAAGTAATCTTTTGACTTTAATAGGTTCATTTTTTCTAGCTGTTATTTAATTGTGCTATCCATTGACTATTTTTGTGTCTTGGGGGTTAGGGCTTACATAGCAGATGCAGTAAGATTTCATTAGAGGTCATCTTTCAAGCACTGACAGTGGCGTAAAACCTCTTGGTAGACTTTTACAGCAGAGCTATCAGCGGCTCAGCAAATAAGAAGGGAAGGAATTTACATTTTAGATGAGCTCTTTGGCTGTAATACATGGTAATTACCTACTGTAACAGACAAGTCATTTTTAAAAACAAATGTGAGCAGATCGCCTCCATTGGATCTGATTTGCTAGTGTATAAAGGTATATATAGTTTATTACATTTGTTTGTTTAAAGCTGCTTAACAATGAATAAAACAGTCCACAGTAGCAAGGTGTCTAAGTATACTGGAAGAAATGCAAGACACAGGAAACTCTGTAGGAGGCGTACGTATTATGGCACTGCCAGTGAGCTGGGCTCAGGGTGACCCTGCTGCTGCTCAAATCCTCAGGAGTGTTAAATACTATTCCCCCTCCAAGTTGTAGCAACTCGGAGGGAGGTGTAATTTGGGGTCTGGTGATCGCCGGTTTCCTGAATTACTCTTGCGCAGGGCGTGCAGCATAGCACCAGTGCTATGACGGCGCCCAGCTTTGGCAGTAGTAACCTGCTTCATCTAGACACCTAAATCATGGTAGTGGCTATAATATCTGTCTAAACGGATCTAGTGTCTTTATAATCTTCAATTACTAGGTTACTTGTGAAGAATTGAAAACATCTATTTCCATGCAGCTGACCAAAAGAATGATCTGCCGAGCCAAGGAGCACCATGCACACTGCATGCACACAGTACTACCTCTGTTCCCAATGGTCTAGACCAGATTACTGCCTGTTATTTTTTGAATTGGCCATGACAGGAGAGAAAATTATTCTTCCATAAAGCACATCTGACTTGAGGCTAATCTACCTAAGATAAGCACAGAGGTATGTTCCTGCTGGAACCACATACCCCCATGTGTTATTCGTTCATCTCCTCATTCCGCCTGGTCCCCATAATTGCTTCTTAGAAAGTTTGACTTTTGGCTAAAGTCAGATTTACTGACAGGAAGAGGCGGGCTTGCTGTGATGTTGCCTCCTAATACCCTCCCCCCTTTTTCCCTGCCCCATTCATGCCCCTTAAGAGAAGGGAATGGTAGGGGGTTTGGAGAGAACATCACTGTCAGCCTGCCCTTTCCTGTCTGAATATTTTAATTTAGTGAAAAGTCAAATTTTTCAAGGATTGATTATGGGGACCACAGGGAATGAATACCAGATACAGGTACAGAGGTACATGGATGCAGCATGAACATACCTCTGTGCTTAGATTAGGCATCTTTGTTCCAATCCTTCCTTGCAAGTTTGAACCTGCCTAGCTTCCAGTATTCTGCTCTCTGTATTGATTTAGGTAAACACTCTTGTTCTTGTACCCTTTCCTGTGGATTGTGGCAAAGGCCCTATACAAAATACTTTCACATGCATGCTGCATGAACTATACAGATCACACAATCGTTCATGGCAGTTATTTCTCATTGCTATGGGGCTAATACATTTCCACTGAGGTACGACATTTTCTACTCAGTGTAGGAAGGATACAATTATCCCAACTAAATGGGAAACACATTGCAAAAAATATTTGTACAGAATTATTCATATTTTTGGAGCATATTGGTGATGTATTTAATCTTAGATACTTGTACAGCTAGCTAGTGATTGTCTGAATCTGTATGGCTGAATACATGCAATTTTGGAGTGACTCTGTATTGACTGGGGGAAAGCAGTAATGCTAGGAGCTTAGTAGTAATGTTTAATTAAAGACTGCTTGTCACACACAGTTCTAGGATCAACAGTCACACCCAAGTCACATTTCACACTCTACTCAGTCTACTGGTAGTTCCCGCATCATTCTAACCTCTTTACTGAATTACAGTACTGCATTTCATCTAATTTCCATCACATCACATGCTCTTTTTGGTGATACATATAATGTTTGCTAAGCCGGTAGAATTTGACTCTGGTCAGCCCAGGCTCCTGTTTTGATCTGTATTTGCAAGAAAACAAACCATCTTTCAATGTAATATTTCTGCTTCTTCCTATTTCATATGAAGGTATTTGGAGCTGCACTGTAATGCTTTATCTAATCATTTTCTTTATTATTGGGGGAGATAATTATGTCTGTGGACTTTATAGATTGAATAACAATGTCTTGGCTTAATGTCCTAGATAATGCTATTACATGTTAGAAAACATTGATCAGTTTTGTTTCCCACCTGGAAACCCAACATGAGCCATATTTTTTGTGGTCAAGATCTGCTCAGTCATGACAAGATCTCCTGTTAATAGGTCCATCACCACCTAAATTGTACCGAGGGCATTCAAATCAGACCTGTATATTCAGCGATCCTTGGATATCTTTATTCTTCAGCATTTTATCAGAGTTTTTTTTTTGTTTTCTTTTAACCATCATCTGACCTTTTTTGTCTGGATGGAACTGGAAGTAGAATGATGTCTTAGGATTGTGCTTCAACGCACGTTAATGGATATCACCATAAAGTTAGTACTATATTTGCAAATTAATAGCCATATTGCTTTTGAGAAGCTAATGGGTCTGTTTTGTTATTTTAAGTTTCAGTTTACTATCTGAAGTGAACAACAAGGGGTTCTCTTTATACCCATACTTAATAATATACAGAGATCTGTCTTAACACAGTATGTCGGATCAGCCATTTTGTTTAATTTACACAAGTTATTTAAGCTCAAATGAGTTATTCTAGTGTATTGAAGATGGTGGAAGGTATGGAGGAAGCAACAGCACACAGAGTATGAAGGGTTTATTTCTCAGAGTTACAATGTTTTCCTGGGTTTGGTATACAGTTGTCAAACTCTAGTCCTTGAGGGCCATATCCATGCCATTGTTTAGGATGGATTGAGAAATGGAGAAATGTGTTCTTGATGATCCACACCCTTCCTGATTTTGTCCCATCAATTAATTTGTGGTGTGCCAAAAATGTGTGAGGACCTCGGCCTATGTGGACTGGAGTTCAACATTCCTGGTTAGATACTCACTTGCATGTATAGCATAATTATAGCAGTTTCCACTAACTCCAAGGGAAAGATATGTGCAGTTATGCTTTGTACAGATGCAATGCAATTTTCCCATCAGATCGAGGGTTTGATTAATAATTTGTGGCATGTCTGATCCGCTCCCGAACGAGAAAGGGATACATTTTATGCAGTACTGATCTGGAAATCAACCCCTTTCTTGATCAGGAGCAGATTTGACATGCTGAAAATTATTGATTAAAATTGCATTGTGTACATCAGCCCTTACATGCATGTTTTGAGACTACACCCCTTGCCTAAAATGAGCGTGCCATGTACTGATAACTGTGCAGAAAGGTTTCCTCTTCAGTGTTCTCCGCAGGCTCTTTTAGCCGGATGCTCCACGCTAGTTTTGGTGAGCACCCGGCTGTCATCGGCTCAACTCCACCTCTGCTGTAAGCAGAAATGTGCAGAGAAGCACTGGCCCTGCATTCTTTCATCTCGCCCCACCCGGCTACTTTTTCATGCCAACCGGCTACTTTTTCATGCCACCTGGGTACTTTTTCATGCCACCCAGCTGGAAAAAAATTCTGGGGAGAACACTGCTCTTTCATTCATTCATACTTGTAGGATTCTACAGGAGCCAAATAGCACACCACTAAAGCAATTACTGGGATTTGGAACCTGTATTTTAATGTATTCAAAACTTTATTTACATTAGTTGCCTTTGAAACACAATCCCAGTATAAATTGAGAACTTCTTGTACAAAGTATTGGTCGTTTCTTCATGTATCTCTATATTTTATTGTAAACAGATAACAGTCTCATGTACATTCTATTTAAGGGAAGTCCCTGGACTTCCTTAGTATGCTTTCATTTTGAAACTTAAATTAGCTCTTTAAAAATAAGCTTTTGTTTATTTTTCATATTCCCATAATTTCTTGCTAATCTTTTAAGCTCCATTTTTAGACTAATCTAGACTCTAGGGACAGGTCACCTTTAGCCTTGTGGCACTTAATAATTCAACTAGCTCATCTTCTGGGTTAAATTAGTTATAAAATAATAACATCCTTGTAAATGAAAAGACAAAACCCAGTTATTTGAGAGGAGTCTGTTAACCCATTCAGTGATTAGATTTCCCACTGTCTATAACATGCCCACGAGAAATATAGCAATGCAACAGAAGTACCATATTAATTTTAGGAAAAAAAGGTTTCCAACTTTGAGGGCCTGTTTCCACTTGTGTGGTGGGGAATTGTCACGGAAACCGCGGTAACGAATTTGCATGCGGATGCAAATTCGTTAGCGTTTGTATGCGAATTTTACCGCAAATTCGCATACGATTTAGCATATGTTTGTATGTATGCGAATTTAACCATGACAGTGCCTGTGTGCTTTTACATTGGTTTTATGCGAAATCGTATGCGAATTCGCGGTAAAATTTGCATACCGAAACCGTATGTGAATTTCCTATTAAATACATTGTATGCGAATCACCTAGAGGTGTGCGGCGAGCGAATTCTGATGGCTCTGCCGTGCAGATTTTTCCTGCACACAAAACCGCAAAGAAATCCTTACAAGTGGAAACAGCCCCATCCACTTGTATTGCCTATGCAAATGTGCATGCAGGAAATGCATGCGAATTCGCGATAGTGGAAACGGGCCCTGAGTAAAGGATACATCGTTGGATGGATCCTAGAACAATTACATAGTCCTAATGCTAAATGTGACTTTGCTGGAATCCCTCAGTTTTATCTTGAGTTTAAAAGCTCAAATTCATAGTTTGTATTGTTTTAAATAGCAGTAACAAGAATTGTTCAAATCTGTATTTGGAGATGTAGAGAGGCAGTAATCAGTAGGCTTTATCACTTGTATAAGTTACTGAAGTACTGTAGAGGACCTATGAAGTCAGTTTAATAGTGTAAGATCTTCTAGTTTACTGAAGGAAGATATCCTGTTGGAACAGCATTCTTTTTCTTTGCATATAGCTTTACATGGATAAATGAGAACCTTTGCAGGGACAGAAGATGAACAGTGTGGCATAGTGTAAGGCTTCTCTATTGTTATTGCTGCTTCTACATATTTACCAGCTGTGTGGTCATATTACAATCCATACATAGCATGTCCTCTCCTCTTATGTGTTATTATCTCCGCTATTCTTGCAAGGATTGAAAAAGGTGTAATTTTATACATTTTAAAAAGAAAAAAAAAGACTTCACGTTAAGTGTTGAAAGCTGCAGTGGAATATACAGTATGGCCCAGCTTAAAGGGAAACTGAAAATAAACCTATGAGATAATGATTTGTATGTGTAGTACAGCTAAGAAATAGAACATAAAGGTCCGTACACACGCCGGACTTTAGGCAACGACGGGTCCGTCGTTGCCTCCCGCTGGGTGGGCGTGCCAGCGACAGTCCGGCGTGTGTACGCTCTGTCGTCAGACTGATACGGCTGTTTCTGAGCGATCCGCCCGGCGGATCGCTCAGAAACAGCCGTATCAGTCTGACGACAGAGCGTACACACGCCGGACTGTCGCTGGCACGCCCACCCAGCGGGAGGCAACGACGGACCCGTCGTTGCCTAAAGTCCGGCGTGTGTACGGACCTTTAGTAGCACAGATATTGTTTTTAGTACAGTAAGAGTTAAGAAACTTCAGTTGTTATCTATGCAAAAGAGCTTCTCTGAGCTCTCCGACTAAGTCAGAGAACAGTGCTCTTTTATGAAGCACTTATCTCAGCCTGTGACTCACTGTTTCTTGTTTGTTTGAGGTTTTACTGCATAGCTAATGAACCTTTGAACTTTCCTGCTCTATTTCATTGTTTAAAATACAGAGTATAATTTGTAAACTGTAAATAAACTGCAAGTATGTAAACTGCAAATATTATAGAATGATGCAATGTTATAAAAAAAGCTATGTAACTGAAAAACATATGAGACTCGTTTCTTTGCTACTAATGTTCTATGAATTATCCGTACTACACATACAATTCATTATATCATACCTTTTTTTTGTTTCAGTGTCACTTTAAAGTGGATCCAAGATAAACTTTTACTCATTGCATAATTGTGTTCCTTGCATATAGTTTATAGGGCATTCCTCAAGCCAAATCCTTTTTTGTTTTTGTTTTAATACTCTAATTCCCTATAAACTAAACAAGCCTCGCCCACTGCTTTTCCAGAGCCTTGGCACTTTGAGACAGATGTAGCAAGGGCTTATGGGAGCTCAGTCTGGGCAAGAGAAGGAGGTGTTACTAGCCAGAGATTTCAGAGGCAGAGGGGAGGAGGAGAGGGGACTGGATTTGTCACAGGCTGAGGGCTGGAGATACAGATCAGCTTGCCTGTGTGAAATGTGACAAACAGAACATGGCCGCTCTCATTGTATCACAGGAAGAAATAATCATAAATTGTTACAGCTAGATTTGCTGTGTAAACTATCTAAACTTTAGATAAGATATTTACATATATTTGACAAGTTACTTGTTATAGTTAGTTTTTCATTTCGGATCCGCTTTAAATACTACACTGGGGCAGGGTTTTGTGTTCACCCCCTGAATTCCATTTGATTGATTGAATGTGGAATGTCATGCATGGGAGAGGTCCTGAGATGCACGACATGTAATGCCATATAAATATTTAGCAAATGGCTGTAAGCATTTAATAAAAGCTGTCAGGTCATGAGATGTCAAGCTGATAGACACAATGTAAATGAAAGTTATAAATAGGCATTGTAAAACAATTAACATTATTTATTTCTTACTGACGTGTCCACCATAATGGGGGGCCCACCTCATAGCTGTGTAAGTCTAGCCAGAAATCTGTAAAGACTGCTGCAGCTAACTTCTAAGTTACAGATTTATTTTGGACCTGCACATGTCCCTGATAGTCAGAACATAGCCTAAAAATAAAAAGACTAAATGAGGCATCAGAAGTGCTGCCCTGAAGCTCACACTAACAAAGTGAGAGGTCAGAAACTCGACTCTCACATCTTCAGGGCCTTTCCACACCTGCAATGCAAAGGAACACTTTGTCAAAATGGAAATCATCATTATATAGATTGTAAATGTTGAGAAAAATTTGGCCTGAATATGAACTCATGAGTCACTGAGGAAAATCTAATTATTAACAACAATAGCTCTGTTTCATACGGCACAGTATCACTTTCTCTTAGAAACATATGGAAAACCTTCATTCACTATTATTCTTGTTTGGTTTGCTTTCTTTTATATTTATGGCAACACACCCTTTTTTGAATTTGTGGTTTCAACAACAGTAATTTAGCAAACACCAAGTAGGGAACACACTCGACTGTTTTTGTGCGGACTGGGCCCTTTGTTTGCTGGGCAATCAGAGTAGGTGCTGATAGAGAGGAGCAGCATCTGAGGAGTGAGAAGTAGTGTGGGTGACTCAAAAAGCAGAGGTTAGGATAGATTATAGAGGTGCCAGGTGATTCATTTCATTGGAAGACCACAGAGGAAGATGGTGCAACTGTCTAGTCAGGTCAGGATATGATGAGTGCATGCACTAACATTTTAGTTGTGTTCTGCATCTGGAAAGAACAAATCCATGAGATGTTTTTTAGTTCAAGATGACAAAGGGTGGTTAATTTGTTAATGTGAATAAAAATGAGAGTGCTAAATCAAATATTGCCCATAAGCAGTGAGCTTGAGGGAATGTTGTGTTGTTATTAATTTTCATTGTTGTGTCAGTCAGGGAAAGCTGAAATAAGTTTTGTACACACATTCAATAAGTGTTATCTGTCAAGCTCAGTCGTGCTGGTGACACATACATACACATACATACAGGTTTAGCTTTTACCTCAGAAAGCAGAAGGTGTTTGGTCAGTTCTGTTTGGGATGACATGAGGAACAGATGCTAAAGTAAGACTAATGGTGGCCCTACACGGTCCCAAAAAAAACGTTCGATTATCCCGTTTTTTCGATCTAAATGATCGAATCGAATGAAAGTTAAAAAAAAAAATTCGATCAAGAGATTCGAACGATTATCCCGTTTTTTCGAGAAAAATTAGATCGGACATGCTGGAAAAATCTTTATATTCAATCTAACGGAATAATCGAACTAAATTATCTAATCGAAAAAAAATGAAAAATTGTACCATGTATGGCCACCATAAGACGGACACCTACAATATGTGCAAGCAAGCTTTGTAGTTCAGTGCTTTCATAGGTGAAGGTTTAGGTGAAGCGGGAAATTGCATTGTCGACCTGAAATTAAGTGGTCTTTTTTTTTTTGTGAAATTACATCTGAAGTTTAAATGTATGATAGTCTGGAAGTAAGATCTGAGCTTACTCTGCCTCACTTCTCTTTTTTATATATAAATTTGGCAGTCAATTACTCATGGTTGCGATGACATCATGCAACAACTGTTACGGGATCAAGTCCATATGCCTTGTCATATGGATAAATAACCATTTTAATCCCTTTTTAAGGTAGAACCATTCACCCTCATTATCTTCCCTACACATTAGAGATGGGAAAATAATACTACAACTGTCAGTACTTTTTTGTAAGAAAAATAATTTCATAGTGGAACGATTTTAAATAAATAAAGATATCTTGGTTCAATTACTAGATGACTCATTCATAATCTGTCATAGACTTTCTTGTTCTTAATTAAAAACAAGTGTATATATATATTTCTTTTTTATAATTTCCAGCCAAGTACCTTGATCTATGTTCTGGGTTTAAGAATCTGATAAGCCTATAATGACTACGTAAAATATAAAACAAGCATGCCAATTAATCTGGAAGTTGTATGGCAGCCAAGCAGTCTCCATTCATGTCAAGTATATGTTATTATTCGTAGTTATACCTATTTTAGCTGTCCTAGCACACATGTAATGGAATCCTCATTCATAACTGCAAGCTCAGTAAACATCAGCAAAGTGAACATATGGTTCTCTACTCACAAGAAGCCAAGCAGGTGTCTGCAGTGAGCAGGTGTTGTGGATGTTTGAACTTGCCATGGGATCACTGGTTGACTGCTATGATGTCCCCCTAACAGGTGGCTGGAGGCACTTGGCTGACCATGTGATGTTTATCCAGAGAGCTACCATGGTTGGCTGGAGGCTGCAGGCAGGGGAAGAGGGGCTTTTCTTTATTGCTTTGATGGGGAAATTGCCCAAGCTCCTGTCTCATTAGTGTTCCTAAGGTCCTTTTGAAAGAAAACACCAGTTTAAATTAGGAGTCCCCATAAAACACGTTCTTGCATATTTTTCCCTTGCAGCATTTTAGCACATCAGAGTCCATCGGAGTTGCCCCAGGCAAAGTCAAACAGATTTGCATCTGGTACTCCATTTGTGCAAGCTGTCAATGCATACTCAGGGCTTTACACCAGTTCCCTTCCACCTCCTATCCAGATAGAGTTCCTTCTTCAGGGATCAGTTTTGATTACTTTTTATTATTTACATAAGTCACATCACTTTGATGCGCAGGAACATTTATGACAGTCCAAAGCCTGAGGATGTACTTCACATCCTGAACGTATTGTGATATTCTGGTGTAGTAAAAGATTTAAATTAGACTTCAAAATCATTAATCTAAAGACTGTTGCTAAGCAAGCTAAGATTGATGAATTGGTGGATACACTATCAAACTTTTTTTTATTACAAAAGTTATATTGACATAGGTGGAATAATAGGTAATTTTAAGCAAGATGCATTTTTTCACATCCTGTTTAAAGAGCGCCATTTTCACTTATTCTGTGATAGAGCTGGTATAGAGTGCTTCATACACTGTGTGTGGAAATGAGCTGAGTGATCACAGTGTCCAGAGTATGTGTTATCTTCTGTATACCAACATCACTATCATCTATGAACGGGGATAACCTCTAACTATAACTAGCAATTATATATTTCTGCTTGGCAGCCACAGTTTGTCATATGACTTAACACTGCCAATCAGAGTTAATAATTTGTCTATTGTTGGTGGTTATCACAGGTCATAACTAGAGGTTATCTGAGGACAGGCTACCATATATCTACTGCTAACGGTTGCAACACTAATAAACGTCTATAGATATATAATCAGATCTGATTACTCATTATTTGAGCAACTGAATGTACTCAATAGGTGGAATGCCAGGTATAGACTTGTGTAACAGTGAGGGTATGAGTTTGGCTTATAAGACATTCAATAGATCACCAAACATCTCCAGTAGGACTATCATGAATGATCCAAGAAAGCTAAATTGGATTAATTAAAAAAAAAAAGGCTTCTATTAAGTGGCTTGGGACTTGCCCCCTCATGTGGGTTATGTCAGATCATAGTCAGGGTTGCAGAGAGGTATGTGGACTTCTATGGAAAATTGATCGGAAATCAGATTGGACCTGTTGAAAATAGTCAATCTGGCAGTCAATCTGCCAGAAAATTGTATCGTGTGTACCTAGCATCGGTGATAGCTTAGTGACATAGTGGCTAACACTCATGTCTCGCAGCACTGGAGTCCCAGGTCCATTCCCCAAGCTTGATACCATCTGCATACATTTTTGTATGTTCAAAAACAAACTGGCTGTTTATTTGCCTTCCCTTTTATAAAATGACTCTTGCAGAGGTAGTAGATAACAACAGGGGTACACTCACAACAAGGGCAGCTTACTAAGTGTGCTGTCAGTGATGATTACAGCCTTCCTTAGCTTTCCACATACTTTGACTAAAAAGCACTTTACAAACATTAAATACGCGTTCAGTTTTTTTTGGTCTTTTTCCAGCTTTTTATCAGCACACCTTTGTTAACAAGTATTAAAAGTGAAAATAGTTTTCGTTAATGCAAATTACATTTCTTAATAAGTTAGGCTTACATAATATCTATTCAATGGTTCAACCAGGATCAATCATTTTTCATAAAAATCTCCTGTATCTTAATATGTAACTTTCCTATGTAATATATCTAATTGTATATATTATCATTATCGTGTATTATCACCTGCCAATTAAACATCTGTAGATGATAAAGGCAACAGAACTGCTAATAACGTTTGAAGAGGGATGGCATTCTGGCAAAATGTACAATAAAAAGTCCTTTTTACCCATATAGTTATTCTACCTGCCTTTGTCACAAAGTAATACAATCTGTGTTAAAAACATAAATTTCCTGCCATTTGCATTTTTATGTCATCACCTGAGCAGGAGTTTCAGAGGGAGCTCACATGTGAGGGACAACGAATTATATTCCTCCTCTGTTAACTTACCAGACAGAAGAGTTTATCCTCTGCTTCGTACTTCAAAAATATATCTTCTCACAGTAGGATATGTGTGCCACACAACCTTTTTGGTTAAATCATGTGATAAGGCTCCAGGGAAAGTGGAAGTAGATTTTCATCACTTTGTTAAGCAAATTTATGCTTTTTGACTTTGCAGTGATTTGGCAAATAATTTGGAGCAGAGAGTAAATTTTGACTGTATCTTTTAACAGAATAGTAGGGTCTTATTGCCTACAATGAATGTAAATACAGAAATGCAGGAAGTGTTTAGGCAATAATGCACCTATATGTTAGATGCTCTTCCCAACTTAAGAAAAAGTGCCATCCTATTTAGATTATATGAAATGACTGCATTCCAAATACAGATATTAAAGGGTATGATAGTGCAATTATTCTGAATAGAAAATGAGCACTGTTTTCTAATTTGCACCAATGCAAAATACTATGAAAACCACTGCAATTTGCTCCACAAAAATGCTTATTTTCATTGCTTTTGGCTGTTCTTTGGTAGTATTTTAAATCAGAATCAGAATCATGTTTATGTCGCCAAGTGAGACAAGCAATAGTTACCTCTTATAGGCTGCATCAGTAAAAATATAACTGTAACAATGAAACTACCATCAGTAAGATTCTGAAATTTGTTGGCTTTATCGATTAATGTAGCACAAACAGGATGTGGTATTTACTCTGGCAGCACACAAGTTACTTTTCAATGTCTTACAAGTTAATTTCTAGTTTGTTGCTATGGATTACTGTCCACTGTTACTTAGGCCACGGCACAGGTGGGTAGGCCACGGCACAGGTGGGTGGGACACAAGTGGGTAGGCCACGGCACAGGTGGGTGGGACACAAGTGGGTAGGACACAGGTGGGTAGGCCACGTGACAGGTGGGTGGGACATGGCACAGGTGGGATACAGGTGGCAGGGCAACAGGTGGGTGGGCAACATGTGGGTGGGTGACACACATCAATAGCAAAAGTGGAATACATCACAATCAAACAAAACACATATGAAAAGCCACAAGCCCCCCAAAACAACACTTGTAGTCAACATACCCTCTGCCACTTGCTGTCTGCGGTTCAGGTGTTCGAACCCCTCCACGTACAACTTGGCTATATCCTGCCACAGCTTTCTGCATAGCCTCACGTTGCTGTGGTCTTTGTCCCCCTTGTCCCACAGGGCAGGTATCTGCTGCACCTGTAGAATCAGGTCCTCCGCTGTGTAGGGCCTCACCTCCACCTCCGACATACTGTCAAACAGCTCCAGCACAAACTCACTGCTGCTCCACTCCAGAAATGCTGGGCCCATGTGTCCCCATCCAAAATGGCCGCTATTACCATGGAAAACGCATAGGAAGTGGGGTAGAACGTCCTGTTTTTATACCCAGTGTGTTCTGTGCTTTCCGTTTCCCATTGGTTTCTATTGCCGGATGGTGCAGTCAGGCTCCGGTCCGAGTGCGTCGGCCGGATGATCCGGACCTAAAAAATAGAGCATGTTGGAAAAGTGTCCGGATCCGGTCCGGCTCCGGGTCCGTACGGAAGGGATGCGTGTGTACGGCCGCATAGACTTTGCATTGCTATGCCGAACGTCCGTTCCGTTTGTACAGTATACGGTCCGGATCCGGCCCGGCGAATCCGGACAGCGAACGCTAATGTGAACCGGGCCTTAGTGAAAATAAACAGATGAGAAACATCATTGTATCTATCCTCCTCCTCCTAAAAATGACCTTTTTTAAAGAGACACTGAAGCAAAAAAAATTATGATATTATGATTTGTATGTGTAGTACAGCTATGAAATAAAACATTAAGATCAGATACATCAGTCTAATTGTTTCCAGTACAGGAAGAGTTAAGAAACCCCAGTTGTTATCTCTATGCAAAAAAGCAATTAAGCTCTACTACTTTCAAAGTCGTGGAGAGGGCTGTTATCTGACTTTTATTATCTCAAGTGTTATTGAACTATTTACTTTTTCTCTGCCAGAGGAGAGGTCATTAGTTCACAGACTACTCTGAAAGAATCATTTTGAAGGCTGAGTGTTGTGTAATCTGCACATATTATAGAATGATGCAATGTTAGAAAAAACACTATATACCTGAAAATAAAAATATGAGAATATTTTCTTTGCTGCTAAACTTCTAGTAATTATTCATAGTACACAACCAATTCATTATATCATATATATTTTTCGCTTCAGTGTCTCTTTAAGTATCCTATAGTTTTATGTTATGTTAACTTATAGACTGATAGACTTATTGTTTTGTCTCTTCTCAATGACACAGTGTTTATGTGTTCCAGAGAGCTAAAATATATGAACTATTGACCTTTTTATCTATCCCCTGCAATTAGAAGCTATTCCCTGCTAGGAAAGAGCTTTATGGCTGCAATTTTTATTTATCAGTGAGGGTTGCACTATAGTTCAACTGGGTCCGGACTCGAGAGAAACTGTCAGTTGCATAGATGAATGTTAACTCTTTCAAGCAGAAAAAGGAGAAAAGGAACGCAGCATACTTATTTGTATGCTACATATACATGTCTATGTCATATGTCACTTAAGGTTCCCTTTAAATAAGCTTCCACAAGAAAATAAAAAATATTCAAGAGAGTAGGCCAGCTTTATAACTAGAGAAAGATCAGTTCCCCATTATTACTAATAATTGTAAAAGATGACACAATTTTTTAATGTACTGTTGGGATTTTATAAAATCCAGTGGTATCTTGGCATAATCTACTTATTGCAATAATGATACATTATGTAAACTTCAGTGATTATGGCATAGCAAACAGTCATATTCTGGAAGCTGCTGCTGCTGCTGCACTTTTCTTACAGCAGAGCTCAACTTGAGTAATTAAGTCCTCCTCATTTTTTTTGACATTACATACAGAGTTCACAGGCCAGTCAACCAGAAGCAAGCACTGGAAAATGGAGGATCCTGGGGCTTCTGACTGTGACTGGCTTAAGATCAAAATGGAAGGTGAGAGCTGAGAGGATTACATTTACTTTGATGTGTATGAAGGGGTTGTTACAGAATGTAATACAAAATAATTGAGTACTATGCCAACTTTCTAGGCAGAAATATTACTACATAAGCAGTGCAAAGTGCAATGACAATAGAAAAATCGAGCAACAATAGCCTCCAATCAGACCTATAGCAACAAGATATCAGTTAGAAGATCACTTCTGATTGGTTGATATCAACCTGATTCATAAACCTCCAGTAAAAGTTACATGTGCACATAGTGAGTGTAAATTTTACAGATGTTTACACAGGCATCGTAACAGGTGTTACATAAGTAGCGCTACTTGCATTATGTAAACAATGTGAAAGTTGCTTGTATAATGCCTGTGTTATAATAGCAATACACCACATATTGTGTACAACATGTGAGCTGTTCTATTTTTGCAAGTGGCAGTACAATTTACATGTGCTATGCATGTGTATACATTTTACTGGAGGTTCATAAATCAGGCCTTATGTACCATTGAGTTGACCACTGATGTGCAGATGGTCTATCCAATGAAGTGGCAGAAAGGTTCCTTGCACCAGATCAATAAACACAGTTACATTTAAAAAGAGCTTGATGCCATTCTTCTTTTGCAAAAAGCCCTTCCATTGTATCAATTAGTTTTTTTCAATTTGCTTCTAAAATTTACTTTGAAGGTTTTAATGTGTGACAGAGGGGTCTAAAAGGAGCCCTTGCAAGTGTGCTACTATGCCTTTGTACCACGGAGCTAACTGAAAGAGCAAGCCCCTCCTACTGTTCAGCTTTGCAAGGAGAATTTCTTGGAGAAGGATATGATCAATTTGTCAAGCAATCAGCTTGAATTTATCTGATAGGCTGGCTATAGTCAGCCTACATTGAATGCAAAACTGAGACAAGCTTACATGAAAGTGCCATCCAGAGACAAGCTTACATGAAAGTGCCATCCAATCAGAGAATAAGAGAACTACACATTGATCACCTAGTAAATTGGCCATTGCGTTCCTTGAACTTTCTTAGCAGGAACAATTCTTCGACAAGAAGTGATCATCCTTAATAATCAACTGGTAGGGGGGTTGGAGCATGGGACTATTTTGATTAACAACCCGATCACTCATTTCTTATCCATAAACAAACATTTATGAGCCAACAGATGTTTTATATTGGCAAAGAAGGGGCAATCAAGAAGTGTGCTTGGGGCTGGTGCACACTACACTACACTAGGGATTTTAAAATATCTTGCTAATGCAATGCTATGGGGGATTTTTACAAAATCACATCGCTCCAGTGAGAACACAATGAGTATAACATTAGCAAGATCTTTTAAAATCACAAAGCTCTTGTAGTGTGCACCAGCCCTTACATGGAGATGGCTGCATTTATTGAACTGGTATGAGGTCCATGGGGTTTACCATTTATCATCAAGAAATTCTTTGGGCCAGTAAAATAATTTTTGACCAAGCAGATTGCAAGTTATTATCCTTATTATGAGGCAGATTTCTTTGTTGTGGCACTTTGCGTATAGTCATTACATTTTATAGTATGAAGCAAATGCAGATTTGTTTGTCATATAAACGATTTGTCACATTATGGCAGTTTCTGGCAACTGATTGGATACCTGCTGATGTCAAAAGCAAAACATTATGTTTAGCAGATACCAGCTCTGGGCAAACGGCGGCCTAAGAACTTTATCCAGCCCACGTGCGCTGTGAATCTATCCCACGACTGGGTGGCCGAATTCCTCTCCTCCCTCCCTGCAGAGTTGTGAGCAGGTAATGAGTAGAGGGTTAACCCACCTAATTACACCTAATTACTGATTTTAGTGTCAGGTCTCCATGCCCACAGTGGCGTCACGTGACGCACCATCTGGACGTGCCAGTTGGTAATGCTCTTGCACGTTCTGACGGAGTGTCACGTGGTTCTGCTGTTGCCATGGAGACCCAACGCTAGAAGCGGTGATTAGGTGAGTTAACCCTTTTCTAATCTCCTGCTCACAATTTTGGAGGAAGGGAAGGAGATTTAAAAAAAAAAAAAAAAAAAAAAAGAATGCGGCTCGCGTTGCCAAGCCGGCGGCCCGGGTTGCTTAACCCCTTAAGGACCAGAGACCGCTGGCACCATAAACGGCGGAATACAGAGGAATTGCCGCACATACCCGCCAATACCGCCGTCCAAGCTTTATGCTGGGAACCTCAGGCCACCCACTCTGCCTTCTCTATGACAGCAGAGCCCTGTGAGCTGGTCAGGAGCCGCTTTCATTGGCTCCTGACCGTGTGATCAATGTAAGCCGAAGGAAGTTGCTTACATTAATAAACAGGGTCAAGAACCAATGAAATCGGCTCCTGACCTGCTCACAGGGCTCTGCTGTCAGAGACAGCAGGGTGAGTGAGCTGCGGCGGGCAGCAAGCTGCGCAATCAGTGTGAGCGATGAGAGTGGCGGGAACACGCAGCAGGCAGAAATCTACGCTCTGGCAGCCACGACAGTAGCAAAACAGGGTGTAGATTTCAACTAGTGCCGTCCTTAACTGGTTAAACTTTGCCCAGGCCTGGCGTATACCTTTCATTAAAATCTGTGTTTTCTGTCTTGATGGAGCTGTTTACATCAGCTTTTTTGTCTGTCTTAACACATAGTAGTACTAGCTATACTGCCATGAACAAATGCATGCTTTTCTGTAAGAGTTAATTGCTACATCTTCCCCTTGATTGACTGAAATTCAATCTTTTATATATTCTGTCTTTTGTGACAGTCTGTGAACAGCATAAAGGAATGATTGTGTCTTGTAAAAGTATTTGGTTACTGACAGTCTTGTGACAGCCCCAGACAGGCACAATATGGCATTCAGGAGCAATGTATATAGCCCATTAGTACACTTGTCCATTCCTACACACAATAATGGCTGGATGTTTTAACAACAGTAGACAACACACTGGGAGAGGTTTGACAGCACTTAATGCAAATATTTGGTTAAACTTTCATTGTTGGCCCCACTGGCTTTTTATCAATTCATTTTCTTCACACTCTCACATTAACAGCGTTGACCTTTATACTTTTCACAGTTGCAGAAGCTAATTTATGAATGTTGGATGAAAGAAATCTGAATTGGTGCCCACAGTACCTGTTCTGATTCTCTGTCATCCTCATAAGAAAAAATAGAGAACAAATTCAAACATTTCATTGGTGGATGTGGATATTTTTCTTTGCTGCAGTCTTTAAGGCCCATTTTTGCACATTTTTTTTCAATACTCATCTAATGAGAAAATGATGTCAATTTTACTCTTTTTAATCAATGCAAGATCCTATATTTAGGACAGAAATTGCCGAATCTATCTACAGACATGCAGTAATGTGCATTATAGCATAGTAACACACAAATTAAGCGGCAACTTAAAGAACCACTATTGCGAAAATGTAAAATTTAAAATGCGTGTATTGCTAACTTACATATAAGAAGTACATTTCTCTCAAAGTAAAATAAGCTATAAATTACTTCTCTGTTAAGTAGCTGTTACTTACAGTAAGTAGTAACATTCTGACAGGCTTTGGACTAGGCCGTCACCTCATGGGGGAGTCTCAATATTTCCTTTATTCTTTACAAAACACTCCCTAGAAAGGATCTACTGTATACAAAGATGCTGGCCAGGCTCGCAACTTGCTCATGCACTATTTTGACAGTTGGACTGAGCAACTGCCATTCAGTAAGTGCTTTTGATAACAAAGACAAGTCTGAAAATCCCCCAGGAGAAAATTGATTGGTCCAAAATCTGTCAGATCTGTCAGACTTTTACTATCTACTGTAAGTGACGGAAACACACGAGAAGAGCAATTTATAGTGCATTTTACTCTGGTGCAAATGTGGCTGGATAGTGTAATGGTTAAGGGCTCTGCCTCTGACACAGGAGACCAGGGTTCGAATCTGGGCTCTGCCTGTTCACTAAGCCAGCACCTATTTAGTAGGAGACCTTTGGCAAGTCTCCCTAACACTGCTACTGCCTATAGAGCGCATCCTAGTGGCTGCAGCTCTCGCGCTTTGAGTCCGCCAGGAGAAAAGCGCTATATAAGTGTTTGTCTATGCCTTTGTCTTTTGCAAATGTACATTCTATACATATGAATGGGGCTACTGAAAGTAGAACACTGGGAGCTCCAGACTTAAAGTAAAGTATTCATGGAACTTTTATTTTCCAAGTAGCTATATTCCTGGGAATTTTAAGAAATTATTGGGACATGACTAGTTTGAAATAAAATAGTGGATATTCCTTGTATACCGCAACTCAACTTAAAATGCACTTCATTCCATTTGCACCATTTTCATTCTCTCACTTGCTGTTGCCGCTAACAGTACAGGAAGTAAAGGGAAGTCTCTCTTGAAACCTTAATTGTAAAATCTTTAAATCTAGCACCTGTTAACTGTAAGCTTTTCACAAACCATTTTTTTTACTTTATTCTACAAAGCTATAAACACTTTTGAAGCTTTTTGTGTTATTTTTAAAGCGATTTTTAAAGGTCTTAAGTTAACCTAGTCTTAGGTTACATGCACAATATTCATGTTGCATTGCAGTATAACGGAATGTTTAATCACACAGAAAAGCTCTTCAATGATTCCACAATCAGCGTATTCACATTGTCATGTAGACACAGAACATTTATATTGCGTTTTTCTCCTGGCGGACTCAAAGCACCAGAGCTGCAGCCACTAGGACACGCTCTATAGGCAGAAGCAGCTTTAGGGAGTCTTGCTGTGAGCCTTTGGGAATGAAATCAACAGGGAAGACCCTGTGGGCCTAATGCACAAAAGAGCAGTAATATTGCCTGCACAGACAGCGCACTTATTACCATGACTTCCAACAGCATGTACAGTAAGTTACACTATTAGCACAGTCGAGTAGCGGGACCGTTGCAGCGGTCGTGCTACATGAGTACTGCGGGTCACACTAATAGTGTAACTATACCACATTTTTTGCATCATGCCCAATGTCAGTAGTCAGTGACAGTGGGATGTAACTGTAAAAGCACTTCAATTGATTATGGGCTTTCTTGGTTATATTTTGTGATGTAAAGTATTACAGGCTTCCCAATTTAGGAAATCAGCCCATAAAGCTATGTATGGATTTGTACACATTGAAACATTCTATTTCTATTTCCAAAACGCACAATTTGGCACAATTGTGATCATGCAAATTTTCACTTGCTAATTGTAATTTCTGACATGCGAAAAAAGTGTCAGAAGAAAATGGGACATCGCAAAAACCGGCACAGCACTACATTTCCCATGTGGTTACCTTGCACTCCAATTGATAATCTAATCAAAGCACATGCTGTGTGAAGGGGCTCTATCTGTTTAGGTGTTTACTTATAAAAACAGTGATTCTGGTGAGAGCTTTTATCTTGGTTTTACTCCGTATCGATTTGTTCCTCTACCTGTACAACACAAAGCACAAAGCAAGCTAAGAAAATGCTCTTAATAAATAGTTGTAGATTAATTGAAGCTTGATATCACTTTTCCAACCATATATTTCGTACCAGTGTGGTATGTTCACTAACCTACGTTAAAATGTGTGTGTGCAGGCAGCGCATGTAAATGTATCTGGACATTACGGACATTGCGCTTCCTTTTGGCTATTTATTCATTTTCAATATTTATGTAGCACCACATTGTTTTAAAACAGTTTAAAGAGTATTATTATTTACAATATTGAGATCTATTCCTGTCTCCAAAATAGCTCAAAGGCCCCTACCACATACACCTATGATAGTTCAGTTACGGTAGATGCCAGTTTAAGGTGGCCATACACTCGTTAGATTAGCAGCAGATAGATCATCAGATAGATGTTCTGATCCATCTGATGTGTTTAGGAACATTTTTTACTAGGAACAGATTTCCAATAGATTTCAGTATGAAATCTATTGAAAATCGATCTGATGGCATTTTTTTGCCATCAAATTTCCATTAGGTCCAATGCAAATTGATAAGCAAGCTCATCAGTTCGATCTAGATTTTCCAACATGTCAGATCGATTAAAATCAATCGAAATCGTCCGCAGATCGATCGATCGGCCGCTAATCGGCTGAGTGTATGGGCCCCTTTAATCCACCATTCTGCTTTTGAGTAGTGGGAGGACGTGGGAAAGGTATGCATACTCCATGCACATGGTGCCCTTGATTACACGCAAACTTAGCCCCCTAACAAAGTAAGGCCAAGGTGTTATGCTCTATTCTTCGTAATTAAGCACAGTAAATGAAATCAATGATGTGCTCTTTCTCATTTCTGCATATTTAATGTGAATTTAAAGAACGTTCTGTTTGGTTTGAACAGCTTCTCTGAGGAATGTGCTAGCTGATGAAATCCACCTATTTGAATGAGTGTAGAATTAGATGGAAATGCAGCCAGTGCCTGGCACAAAGACTTCATTATGTCCGTAGTTCTGCAACTTTAAGCTGGGCCTGAGAGATCTGTATGTTTAAAGTGAAACTCTAGACAAATGTAAACACCCTTTGCTCTGTTTATGTTTTCATTCAAAAATCATTAAATTTAGTTTTAAATATTGCTAGAATAATTACCTTTCCTTACGAGTATGTTTGCATCCCATAATCCCTTGTGTATCAAATCAAGAGTGGCAGGCAATGCACTGTACACCAGTTGTGCTCTTAGTTTCCTGTGCTCTGAAATGATGAAGATGTTCTCATTCAAACAGAGGAAAAGCATTTGCAGTTAGAGACATTTGAATGTACAGGAACACATTTCTGTTTTTCAGTGCCTATTATTGCAAACACTGAATGACCTCTTCCCTGCATACATTGGAAGTAGGGCTGGTATACAGCAAAATTCTCCTGTAGTACACCAAGACATCAAAGTAGTGAACTGCATTTGAAAAACAAGGACCTAAACTTATTTTCTCAGCTTGGAACTGTATAATTAAATGGTGGGGTCTTCCACTTGGCTGTACCATGTGGCAGAGACATTTCAATTCTATACATACTGCAAAAACACAGATATTTAGCATACAGAGAAACAGAGACTAGACACATGCATACGTGCGCCTATGGTCATTTTTGATCTAACTATATTTGTAATCATAGTCTAGCATGAATGATAATCCTATGACAGGATCCTTCATTACAGGTCTCTGTGCCGAACCACCATATCTTTTCATGTTGTAAGGATGTTATGCAAATGGCTTTCTGATAACTGGTAATTTCCAATAACTTTTATCTGGCATGTGTATGAAGCTTAAAACACTCCTGAACTGAAAATAAACTAAGTGGACAATTTATTTTTTTGTGTAGTAGCAATGGGATATAGAACTTTCCTGGTGTCTCACATTCTTATTTTTAATTTAAAGGCCATGTCAGTGTGATGTAAAATCTGGTTCATTAAGCTCCCAGCTGAAATAAATAATTAGTGTTTGAGCATTTTAGCAGTCTCCTCGGCCAGATAAAAGTGTTTTGGCGTTTGTTGACTTTTCAGGAGAGCTGCCATTGAATTCAACTGCAGTTTGACTAGTTTATTTGCATACAAAAAAGCACTTTGTTTATTACCCTTGCAATGAAAAAAAAACCTCATTACAGTCAAGTTCAAAATAGCCTTGGTACTACGTACTTACTTTTATCTAATCATATCACATATAAGATCAAGTATGCTTTAACAGCATAGCAGCAAATATGTTATGTGTATTTCACATGCACATTTTGCAGTTTGTCTGAAAGTTTGCTTAAATATGTTGGAATTGTTTTATATTCAATTTAGCTTGTTATTGCTGCTTTATTAATCTGCAAAATGTGAAGTGTTGTTAATATTTTTTTATTAGTCAGTAGTACAATTTAGATCTGGCAGCCTGTGACAGATTCCTTCTTAACTAATGTATATGAAATATAGTTGCAATGTGTTCAATAAGACTTATTCATCAGTCCCCATTTCCTGTCAGTTAAGTGAATGGTTCCTGATTACTGTAGTGTTAGAGGCTTGCTAACTACAGGGGTAAGGCAGTAAAAACTTTTCTACCCTCACAAATTACTAGTCTCGCCATCAGGGGGTGCTCCAAGCAATCCCAACATATATTTGTCTGTAATATCAGATAGATAGTTCTCTCTTTAAGATTGGTCCGAGGAGACTGGTAAGGCTGGTACAGGACTGTTTTCAGATGATAAATAGCCAGATTGAGCATATCATCTCTATACCCAAGTTTAAAGTACTTTGAAGTGATGCTATGTTTCAGTACTGCTCTTAGTATATTCTCACAACAACAAAAATGAAATTTTCTTTGTGTATGCATGCTTTTAAACCTTTCACAAGGCAGGATTTATCAAAGCATTACCAACGGTTTTTACTGCATGGTAATAACAAAATTCTTAAATCCTACTTAATAGCAGCAGTTTAGCATGCATTTCTAGAACTGCACTACAGTTAAGAAAAGTGCAAATCCAGTTCTAAACTGCCACAGATTAAGAAGTGCTTCATAACAGATTGTGCAATGTGCAGGCTAGACATGATTTTTAAGTGCTCCTTCACCTTGCTGAATCCTGTGAAGCTGTTCTGTGTTTAACTCTTCCAGTGCTGGGCATTGATTCCTAAGCTTGATTTTTTTTCAGCTCTAATACATTTATATTATATATTTATTTCCATTACATCTTGTCAGTTAACATAAAAGAATCTACAACAAAAACAAAATATTTATGCTAATATTACTTCTCTTTTCTTTATCAATACAGCAGATGTATTGGTTACCTCAGCAGCAGCAGCAATTTTCCTCACACACTGCACTGTCTGAGAAACCGCTCTAACTCTTCCTCTTTAAGAACAGTTTAAGAAGGAAACTGCACTATTTGGTAATTCCTAATATGTCTGAGACAGTTCTGCATGGATTTCTAAAACCTACCAATTTTTTTTGTCTCAGACACTCTTGATAAATGTCCCCCACATACTCTTGTCATCTTACATAACATTACAGTTATCCCCTACTTACATTGTACACTTCCCCCTGTGCTAAATAGCAGTATATATAGTATGTGATTAAACAAGTATTCTAGCCACTGCCATTTGGCAGGGTTGGTGGAGATTAGTTAATTATGTGTTTTACACACGAGAAGCAAATGCTCACTCCCAGCCAGCAATCTGCCATTTTATATGGTCCACGAACAGCCCGTCAGCCAATCAAGTGCAATGGTATACACCCGTGTCTGCAGTACCAAATCTAGCAGGAATTGCATAACTTCAGCAATATTCAGGTGAGAGGGTTCAGTCGGACATAATCATAGATTTTGTCACCAGCAGGGGGCACCACTTGCAGGTATACCTCTCACATTGCATTTGTATCACCGTCGGTGTGAACCAAGCCTTATTCACTAAAACACAAATAGCTAATTGTACAAGAACTTTAGAAAATGGACAAAACATTTAGAAAACTAAGGGCTTATTTCCACTACACGCAGATTGGATGCAGAATGGATGCAGAAAAACTGACTCCAATGAATGCCTATGGGCCTGTTTCCACTAAACACGATTTTTCTGATGCAGATTTTCCCATAGGCATTCATTGGAGTCAATTTTTCTGCATCCATTCTGCATCCAATCTGCGTGTAGTGGAAATAGGCCCTTAGAGAAAAGTTTGAAAGATAAGAAAAGGGAAAAAGGTTTAAATGGCGAATTTTATTCTTAATCATTGTCCAATCCAGTAAAATTGTATTGCATTCTCTTTCAAGGATGGCAGGTGTAGCTTGTTAGCTTTATTTTCCTTGTTAACTAAAGATTAGGGAGTCTAGATGAAAAAAGCAGCCAAGTATCTGATTTAGTGCTGCCTGAGTATCTGAGAAATAATGGATAAATGAATTACTCCAACGATACGCCTGTCTGGTATGAAAGGAATGTGATTTTGGGTTAATAGGCTGAAGACAAGCAAACTATTATTGAAGTCCTCATCTAGAGACTGGTCATTTGTGCTTGTTCGTCTGCTTGTCACAATGAGGTCTAATAACTGAACTAAGTGGGGCACGTAGCCATGACTAGGATAGTCTGTACCTAGGAAAGATAACAATTTGTGTTGGTAGTAGTGATGATACCATAGCACAAAATGTACCATAGCAAAATGTACACGAGCACACAACATAGTTTAATATAAACAAGCATATAAACAAGCTAAAAGTAGTCTTGTTCAATACACATCCCTCACCATGGATCTTGACACCTTGTTGTATTACTTTAAACAGATATGTCCTCCCCAACAATGAAGAAGCCTGAAAAGCCATTGTTTAGCCCAACATCACCACAGGATTCTTCATCAAGACTCAGCAGTTTTCCCCAGCATCATCATCCGGGGATTCCAGGAGTAGGACATAGTGGTAAGGGCAATTAATGCTGTCATCTAGTCTAGTCTTCTCTACTTTTCTTATGTGTAACCTAAACAGTAAAATGACCCCAAACCTTTTGGTGGTCCTTGTTTTGGCTGTATGTTTGCCTTTAGTACAGAAAGTAAATAGCGGTGAACAGCTTTGAATGTTCATGATGAGTATGCATAGAGGATTTTCAACATTTTCTCAAACATTTTTTTGAAGAAAAAAAAAATCAGTGATTGAGAATTGGCCAAAAATAGACATTTTTACCAAGAGCAGGCAAAGGCTGGCCCGCCTGTTCTTACTCAGCCTGCATGTCTGGCTAGACAGACATGTGAATGTGACATATGCAAAGTGAAGGAAGTCAATGCATTTCTGTGGAGCAAAGGGATTTACTTATTCCAACATATGGGAACATTTCTGTGTGCAGCGACCCTCACAACTTGTCTCATTGGCGTCAATTCACCAGAAGTTACCAACCCATTTATCTCTTGGGAGGTAATTTACCTCCTGTGATATCTCCAAATAGCAATTCTCCAGAAGTATAGGGGAAAATATCGACAGAGAGAAATGCAAGAGATAAATGTGAGATAAGTATGAGATAAATAAGTGATAGTTAGTAGTTAGTTTTTCTCCAAATCACAATTCACCAGGGAAGAAAGGGGGTGTGGCCATTCGTTATTTTTTCATCTCTTTATCCCCTGAATGAACCTGGAGATATCGTGGTTTTCACACAGCAGCTGCTGCTGTGGAAGATGGAGCCTTTTGAGCTTACACTGTAAGGCCTGGTGCACACCAAAAACCAACCGCTAGCAGATCCGCAAAATGCTAGCAGATTTTGAAACGCTTTTTCTTCTTTTTCTGTAGCGTTTTAGCTAGCATTTTGCGGTTTTGTGAAGCGTTTTTGGTGTAGTAGATTTCATGTATTGTTACAGTAAAGCTGTTACTGAACAGCTACTGTAACAAAAACCGCCTGGCAAACCGCTCTGAAGTGTCGTTTTTCAGAGCGGTTTGCGTTTTTCCTATACTTAACATTGAGGCAGAAACGCCTCCGCAATCCAAAATCTGCAGCAGCCCGGGAGTATGCGTTACCTGCAAAACGCCTCCCGCTCTGGTGTGCACCAGCCCATTGAAATACATTACCCAAGCGTATTCGCAGCCGCAAGCGGATCGCAAAACGCAGCCTAACCGCTCTGGTGTGCACTAGGCCTTAGAGCTTGCTTCTATTATGAGGAGACAAAGGCGCAGGAGGAGGGTCTGTTTAATCGCCCCTCGTATTTTTCGTGAGAGAACAGTTCTTGATAATTTTACTGAGACAGAGATGGTGAAGAAGTTCAGACTCACTCGTGATATGATTTATGATATGATCCGGCAGTAAAAGGCGGGATTACTCTGGTCACGTAGTGGTAAAACTCCGCCTCCTACCCACAATGCTTCACTTTCAAGCTCACAGAGAGGAAGAGTATCCCATGTAAATCATTAATACCGATTACCTAACTCTCTGCTTTCTCACACTTTCCTCATGCATATCTCTCCATTATCCCCTGCTATCGAACACTTTTCTCTCTGTCCTCTCACACTGGTGAATTGACTCCAGAGTGTTAAAATACCTCATGAGATAAACTACCTACCTTTTTTCTCTTAGTAAATCCTCTCTGGTGAATTGACGCCATTGTCACTGAAAACATGACTTCTGTGTTGCTTGATTATCACAAGCAGTACGTGCATGATGTGACTGTGCATGTATAGGACTACACTGATCTGTGCTAAGGCCTCTTTCTAGATGTTACTGATCTACTAGAGCTCTGAATTTACCCTTATCAACTAAATATTATCTCTTTTTTTATTTTACTTTTTAAAGGGGACATGTATAGAAATAAAGGGCAAATAGGACAGAAAAGAGGCCACAAAGGCGAAAATGTGCACTTTTGTTGCACACTTAGAGTTTTTATATTTAATTGATCTCACTAATTGTTAAATTAATATTATAAGACCCATGGATATACTTGCATTAAGTTTATTTATAATAAATCAAGGCCAACCTGGATCTATTATAAAGAACTATATATATGTTCACACAACTGTGCATAAACTGTCTCCCCAACATTTCAGAAATGGACAGTTACACCCAGTTAAGAGTTGCAAACTTTAAAAGTGAAGCTCCACTTTTGTTGAAAAATAGTAATCCCTTCTGTTCAGCTTTGCAAATTGTTAAGTTTAATGCCACACATTATTTCCAATTACTTAAATCAAAGGCTCAGCTGCTACACACTGATTGGAAAGACTGTGGGAGTATCATAGCTTCCCGTTAATCAGTCAGTTTGTGCAGGTGTGGAAAACATGCAGCTACTGTTCTCTAAGCAGGAAATTATTCCTGAAAGAAGGGGAAAGTACCTAATTATTTGTACTAAAAACTGGTACAGATAACAGACTAGAAAATAACCTTGAGCTTGCAGTCAGTTTTAGAAATGTGTAGCTGGCTGCCAACAGAAATGAAAATATAATTCTTAACTACATTAAACTGGAAAAGATTTGTGTAGCACTGATAGTGCAGATTTTTAATGAGAGTTAAATTTCACAATAACACTGACAATTTTTAGTCAATTCAGGGCAGGTTTGCTGTATCACTTTGTGATATCCATTGATCTCCAGCTCTGGAGAACCATGGTCACAAAAAACTCATGAAAGAGTACTTGTACTTATCCTGAGTACTTGCCTTTGTTGGCCAGAAAACATGGTGTTTAGAGGCAGAAAACTTAAAAGCATAGAAAAAATGCATACTTACCTGTTAAATCAATTATTCTTCTGTGGCTTTTCCTCCAATTCAGAATGCCAGTACAGCAGAAGTAATCATGCTATGCTAGCTTTTATCCTCCTTCCATATGGCAATGCCCTAGCCTGACCCCTTCCCTCTTGTTATACTATTGCCACACTTACATTTGGTACCTAGAATTCTGGTAATAAGGCTGGGAATGTTTAGCTTTTATATGTTATATTTGCCCCCTTTTTACTTATAATACCAAAATGTTTTTACATAGTTTTTATATATTTTTTAAATATAGCATATTATAAATGAATATTTCATTTGTTTGAAGTTCTACCTGCTGGTGGTACATACAGTTTTTATTGTTTTAGACAAATGTATTGTTTTACTGCTGTAATAACCAACGTTTCTAACATTATTGTAGCCAAGTTGCATGAGCCATAATTAGCTGATAGACAGTCAGGTTGAATGATAAGTAAAGTTAGGCATTCACCATACAATCTGTGCAAGAAGGAGCGGTTAGGGCATTAGCACTGCAGCCCAGGAGAAGAAAGCAAATGCTGTGTCTAAGGGCCCATTCACACTAGGGCAATTAGCGCCCGTTTGCCGCTAATCGACAAAGCGTTAGCGCTTTTTAAAGCACTAGTGCAATAGTAACTACATGGCAGTGATCTCACTGCTGCGATTACCAACGATCACAGGCATTTCGTGATTAGTGGCAAACGCAAACGTGTTACATGCAGCATTTTACATAGTCATTTTACAGCGATAATCACGGTAAAATGATCCGCACAAAGCGCTAGTGCTAAGTGTGAATGGGCCCTAAAATCCTGCAACTTGTATAATTCAGTGTGCTCAGGCATACAGTGTACAGTCTGCAAGCAAAGGAGGAGAAAAGTGAAATCCGGCACTACTGACTAGTAATTTTATTGAGCAATCTTCATTAAAACATTGTCATCATGAACAAATGCAAAGAGAGACACATACCATTGCAGGTAGAAAGGACCGGGTGTTGGGAGCAGGTGGTTGCAAGCCTGAAGGCCATTTCGCACTATGTGCTTCTATGGAGGCTCTGTGGAAGCCACTAGCACGAAAGGACCGCCAGGCTTGCAATCCCCTGTACCCACCGCCCGGCCCTTTCTACCTGCAATGGTATGTGCCTCTCTTTGCCTTTGTTCATGATGACAATGTTTTAATAAAGATTGCACAATAAATGTACTAGTCAGCAGTGCCGGATTTCACTTTCCTCCTCCTTTGCTTATACACCATACAAAGGTTTTATTGAATTAAATGTTAAAAATTGTATAAATATTGAATTTAACATAAATCTATCAATAAAAAACTAGGGTATTCCAGATCAGTATTTGATGAAAATACTTTCATTGTTCGGAATTATTTGTACACAACAGTACAATGGGGTAGGTCACGGGCACAGCAGTGCATGAATGATGTACTCACTGCTTTGCACTACATTGTACTGTGCAAAGCTAAAGGACCTTATATTATAAAGGTTCGAGATGAAGGTGGTAGGCCAGGCAATGTTGTCGCTAGATATCAGTCATTTAATTAATTCACCACAAAATAATGTCTGCTTTAGTGCACACCTGAAATGAGAGGGATATGGAGGCTCCCATATTTTTTCTTCCTTTTAAGCAATGTACATAGCCTGGCTGTCCTCATAATCAACTGCCTCAATACTTTTAGCCATAGACCCTGAACAAGCTTGCAGATCACTATATGGTTGAAAGAGGCGCCCAGGTTGTAGATAAAAGCGTTTAAAAGCAGTTTAAAACCGGAAAAAGGTTTGAGGTTGCTTACCTCAATGATGACAAATCTTTGCATAAACAAAAGATTTTGTTGGTAGCACAGGTGGCGACGCGTTTCGCGGGTCTAAGCCCGCTTCCTCAGGCTTAGACCCGCGAAACGCGTCACCACCTGTGCTACCAATAAAATCTTTTGTTTATGCAAAGATTTGTCATCATTGAGGTAAGCAACCTCAAACCTTTTTCCGGTTTTAAACTGCTTTTAAACGCTTTTATCTACAACCTGGGCGCCTCTTTCAACCATATAGTGCATCTCAACCCCTACACATTCCCTGTGTGAGGGGTGGTGACAGAACACACGCGGTTAAACACCGCGGTGGATATCTGTCCCCTTTTCTTTTCCTAAGGAGTGCGACCACACCAGGTCCCCAGTGACCACCCCGAGTGGAGTCGGGTTAATTGTCTCCACCTGCTTCCTGTGGTCGGTTGCCCTTCTGCAACCCACCTTTGTGAGTAGACATTTTTCTTATACATCTACCAACCTGTTTCTACATACTACACCATTGGGCTCCCGTTTTTTGTCTCCTGTGTCTCTTTTTAGAAGGTGTCTTCACACCCACTACCCACTAAAGCTTGCAGATCGGTTGCTCTGACTGAAGCCTGACTAGATTAGCTGCAGTTGCTGACAGTAAAAGTGCAGGACAGAATACTGCATACTTCAATGTAACGGCTACTCTTATTTTAATCATTCACTTCAAATTTCTGTTCCCTGAAATGATTGTTTGCAGTCCTTTTGGGTGACAGTTTAGGATCAGTGGTACAGACTTGCTGCTCCATAATTTGCAGTTATGTTTTATGAAAAGGGGAGGGATAAGACAGAGACACTGATGATTCAGTACAACAAAATCAGATTCCAACAACAAGAGTACAACAAGAGGACACCTGCAGTGAATCGTTTTCCCAATTATGAAAATCTAAAGTGTAGATTTACCTTAAAATGTACAAATCAAGTAATATCCAATTGGGTGTTAGTGGATAAAACCAGAATCCAACAGTTGGAAGATCTATTACCGGTAGTTCTAGAGATGGACAATTATATACTGTAACAATAATGTTTTATGCAATATACTGCTGGCTGGAAATGAACCAGAAAAGTAAGGCAGCTACTATGTTTGTCTAAATCCTAGCTGCATCAAATTTTCACCAATTTAAAATTATGAGCACCTCATTGATCATCCCTAATCAAGTCTGTTTCATAGAAGTAAAGAACAGGGACAATGCTCTGTCATACAGACATGCTGCTGAGATATAGCCGAGCACAGTGTACTGTTCAGTAGACAGGGGAGGAGGCATTATGGAGTGATGCTTGATGGAGCAACTTTTGGCAAGTGGGGTAAGCAAAAGAACAATACACTTATTTGTTGGTGTTGGTCTGTCCTGTGCTCTGTCTCCAGCCCCGCTGCCTGCCTTTTCTCTATGCGTAAATAACCTGTGCCAGGTCATGGAAAAGATGCAGGCAGCAGGGATGAAGACAGAGCATGGATGGAACAGCTGCCGAGACAGATGAGTTATTACAATGCAGCCACACATCCTGCAGGGGACTCGGAAGCAGTTGAGGGGCGGTTACCTGGGGTCCGGCCTGGTGGGGGCAGCAGTGGTCAGGGGCCCTGGGGCATTTGCCCCCTTGCTTGGCTGAGAACCATCTGTCATGAATATGAGGCTTGGATTAACATTTGCTATTTTAATAAACAGTATGTTTCTGGAGACCCATGCCACCCAATAGCAGACAAGTTTTAATAGATCTTTCTTGATCTCCATTGAACTCCTGGGAATCAAATCTGTTGCAAACAGGACACAAAATTCAGTCCCAGCCAGCCATACAAATCTCTGAGCCTGACAATCATGTACATATTCAGAGAGAAAACATGGCAAAAGATTGATAAATACGTAGCAGCTGGATCTACAGTAGATGAGCTTTGATTCTGTCACAAACGTGCTTGATAAATGTGACAGAAGATAACGTCTATACATATAATGTTTATGTGGGGAATTTCACCTAATCAATAACCGCACTGCCACCTGTCTTGATAAAAGCTAGTTTCTGTTTAACCCTCTGCATCAAGTTCAGCACAATTTGTAGACATTACCTGACAGATGAGAAGTAGGTTATATGATGCTGGAATGTATGAGAGGTTGGAGTCAGTAAGGCCTAGTACACACAAGCTCACTTCTGATTCCATCAGATTATTGCATTGTGTAAAAGTGGGAGCACAATCCTGCAGTAGACTGATCAGGAAAAAAAGATATCTGAGATTTTTATTGGATCTGTTGTTAAACATTGATTGTGCACAAGTTCTGCTGTGTTCATATGGAAATGTAGTCGATTTACTGGAACTCAGGGAACTTGTTTTGGAACAAACAGTTGAACTATTGCGCATGTCATTGGTAAGACATTACCATCTGATCATTACCTAATCTGGAAATTGATTGTAAAGATTGGACAGTTGCCCAAGAGATTGGATTGCAAGCACATGCACCTGTGTGTATGACCCCAAATGGCATGGATTGTTAAAAGTGCCTTCGGTGAGCATTCCTCCCACTCACACAGCTCTCCCTGAAGAATGAATAGAACTGTGCCATGTATACCACATTTGGGCATAGGCTATTCCAAGGCGATGCTGACCCCCATCTCTGCAGGGAGAGCAGTGACCAGCAGGAAAAAGCTGCAGAAAGTTAACATGAAGCTATATCCTTTGTTCTATATGATTAAGCCTTTAAAGCCCACCTGGCAGTGAGATCACTGCATGTCTGCAGATAAATACCATCAAACATGTACTGTAACTACCTAACAACAGATAACCCGGGACATGAACCACATTCTTTTTTAGACTTGTAGGAGAGCCAAAGAACACACTTAGCTAATAGTTTCCATGGTATTGCTTTAGCTCCACCTATTTCAATGCATGTCCTTTATTTGTTGCACTAATGTAGTATTTTGTGGTATTGTGGCGTAAATCTGTGTCTGTCACTTCCTGAGGTTGTGAAAGCATGACATATTTTAGCCAAACCTATTTCAGGTAGAGGGGTCATATTTTGTTAAACACATGTTTCTATTTAATGAGTATGGGAATATCCATACTCATTTTACTTCATTAGGTTAACCTCGTTTTTCCCCAGGGCACTGAGCCAAGATGGAATCTTGGCAGAGTAAGGAATATCACATCCATGTGTTTCTTCAGCGGTTCACCTGTGTGCTACAT
Source organism: Hyperolius riggenbachi (assembly GCF_040937935.1). NCBI lineage: Eukaryota > Metazoa > Chordata > Amphibia > Anura > Hyperoliidae > Hyperolius > Hyperolius riggenbachi. Next base: position 399,570,644 of record NC_090646.1, read on the forward strand.
TTGTCCTCAGAAGCTACCATGGTTCCTTCATGTAGCCATGAGGAGTTCTTGTCAAGCACAGAAATTTCTTATCAGGCTATTTGCTATAAAATAAATAAACCATTATACATCAAACTGTAAAATATCAGAACTGGGCATAGTAATCTATGGATGTTTACATTTTCTCACATTCATCACACACAGATGGTAGGGTTGGGACATTGTGAGTTTAGTACAAACATACATTGCTGAACTTAATTAGCAAGAGGAAACCTTTAGTCTAAAACACATAATTATGGTGTTTGTGTTACAGAATCATTTCTAACTGTTACAGTCTTATACAAACGAAGGAGATGGAATATACTAGCCCGTACAACTGTATTTGGTATATTTATATTCATACATTTTACTAGGACTTGCTGCAAGCTTTAGAAAATCACTCATGTTTTACATTGTCACACAGGAGAAAACAAATGTCTATGCAATGTCACAGAAGCTATACCGCATATACTTACATAGAAGCCGAATTTTTCAGCACAAAATATGTACTGAAAAGTCACCTCCTCGGCTTCTATGCGAGTCACTGTGTGTGCCTCTGCAGTCAAGCGTTGCAGAACGTGCTGCTGGTGATGTGCTCCCTGCTATGGCTGTGTCCCTGGCAATAATTAGAGCGGTAGTGTGTGTAATTAGGCTGCCTGTGACCCCCGATTAATTTGTTGTCCACGTGTGCCGTGTCCTCCCCGCAATAGTTAGAGCGACAGTGTCTGCAATAAGGCTGCCTGTGACCCCCGATGCCATTGTTGCCAGCATCCCCCATGCAAAGATTACCATTGTAGTATGTATTATAAGGCTTCCTGTGACCCCCAGGCTTGAGACGTGCTCCGTGCAGCAGTTTGTCAGTGCCGGTCTTAAGTAGGGATTGCTTCTAGCCGCTCTGTACTACTCGCTGTGTTTCAAGACGCCACTGGATGACGTCATGGATATGAAACAGCGAGTAGTACAGATCGGCTAGAAGAAATCCCTGCTGAAGACCGGCACTGACAAACTGCTGCACGGAGCGTGTCTCAAGCCCGGCAAGACACTGCTGCTCTAACTATTGGGGGGACACAGTCACAGCACACAGCAAAGGTATCAGGGGTTACAGGCTACTCAATTACAGACACTGCTGCTCTAACTATTGGGGGGGGACAGGCACAGCAGACACCACTATGGGGAGAGGGGCTATTTAACACCTTTGGACACATCTGGCTACAGGAAGGAGGGGCTGCCTCATACTAGGGGATACAACTAGCTAATAATACTCTGTATGGAGATGCCTCATACTGTGGGGGCACATCTGGCTATTTACCGTATACCATGGAGGACGACATACTGGGGAGGTGGCTTATATGTGAGTCAATCATTTTTTTCCTGGTTTTTGAGGGAAAAGTGGGTACCTCGGCTTATATGCGGGTCGGCTTATATGCGAGTATATACGGTATATGAAATTAGAGAATGCAAAGTATCTGCCAATACTGTTTACAGTCCTATTATAGCCTCCCATTTTTTATAGTCATGTGACATGAAATATGCATTAATTAGCAGTGTTCAATATTTGTTCATTGTACATCTGTACCTCTTGCATTAAATATACTTAAAAACGCCCACGTAGCCTTTTCCTTGTTTTATTCCTTGTTGAGATGGCAGTGGACTTCTACTGAAAAGTAAACTGTCTGAACCCGTCCCCCTTTCCGATCATTACTCACTTTAAGTAGTGAGGGAAAGGGAGGGAACAGCTATTTTCTTGCTGTGTGCCAAGTTTACCTCACATCTCCCACCCTCTCCCTCTGCTGAGAGAATGGGCTCAATTCACTAAGCTTATCTCCTGTCTTTAATAACGTTTCTAGAGTTATCACCATGGTGATAAGGCATGTAGTATTCAGGAAACATTTTACCTCAGGCAAACCTAAAGTTAACTCTTCTGTCTTTAAATTAAGATGAGATCTCTAAAGTGAACTCTTCAATCCTTAAAATAAACAATGAAAAGAATCTGCCGAGCTGCAGTATTGCCCACAAAACGTTAGTCTCTTATAGGTAGAATGTTACCAGAGTAGCAGTAACAGCTACTCTCTAACTGGGAACACCCACTCAGCTGCCAGATCCATGCTCACCTGAAGCATCTGTGGGCCACTTGACTGTAGCCTCATACATACCCAAGAATAAACTTGGCAGAGGCAGTCATTCAGAAGAATCTGCTCTGTTGTGCACCGTGTAGCTGTCCCTTCATTATTATTTTATTATTAAGATTATTATTATTTAGTATTTATATAGCACAGACATCTTCCACAGCGTTTTACAGAGTATATAGTCTTGTCACTTAACTGTCCCTCAGAGGAGCTCTCTATTATTATTATTTAGTATTTTTATAGTGCCGACATATCCCACAGTGCTGTACATAGTTTATATTGTCTTATCACTTAACTGTCCCTCGGATTTAATCCCTGTCATAGTCATATCTCTATGTATGTATAGTGTAGTGTATGTATTGTAGTCTAGGGCCAATTTAGGGGAAGCCAATTAAGGGGAAACAGTTGCTCAGCTGGATGGTGTAATGGTTAAGGGCTCTGCCTCTGACATGGGAGACCAGGGTTCGAATCTCGGCTCCGCCTGTTCAGTAAGCCAGCACCTATTCAGCAGGAGACCTTAGGCAAGTCTCCCTAACACTGCTACTGCCTATAGAGCGCGCCCTAGTGGCTGCAGCTCTGGCGCTTTGAGTCCGCCAGGAGAAAAGCGCAATATAAGTGTTTGTCTTTGTCTTTTAGTTAGAGTTATAGCCTCACTCTAACACAAGTTGGTGTTAAATAAATCGCTTGTGAAGTACCTGGTCTGAAGTCCAGACACTGATGATTTCCAGATTTACAGACTGTCAGTGATACAGGTTGCAGCCTTTTCAGAGAGATTCAATCTTTGCTGTTCCCTTTGCAGTCTAAGTAGTAGAATGATACGCTCAAGGCAGCCTCACCACAGAGTCTGAACCTGACTGCATGTATCCTTGTGCTTTTCATCATGTGATCAAAATGAAAGGACATCATTTTAGTTGCAAAATCCTGGTTTCACCCAAACAGGAATAGTCAGATTACTCTGATTTGTTTTGTATACCGAAACTGTTTTCTAGAATTAACCCTGAATTTGTTCTAACTTCATGTTATCACCATTGTACTTTATGCACAGCAATACAATAATAAGATTTGCTGTATTAAAAAAAATAGAACAGAATATAAAGTTGGTGAAAAGTTACAATCACAGTTTTCCACTACCTTGCAAGATATTAATCCAAGTATAAGCACTGCATTAAAGTCCTTCAGAAAGATACGTCACAAGCAATATGCAAGTGCCTGTGTACACGAGCCTTAGTATTGCTTCAAAATTTAGGGCAAAGATGGTAATGCAGAGTTTATCTTTCCTGACTTTCTTTTCACAGATGCTGTGCCTGCTGCTGACTGACAGTCTGACACAGCCATCAACCCTTTTACATGAAGCCATTAACATAACACTATATCAAAGACTGTAACCAAGCTGAAATATGGAAATAATCATTTACCAGCCCAATCAAATCAGCGTATATGCTTAAAAAAGGAGCAGGGCCAAATGTTTCATTTGGTTAGAATGAGATTTGTTTTATTTTGCCTTATATTGATTCGCCTTTATCATAAAACACAATCTGGCAAGGAGTCCTGTTCATTTCTTAGAAATGTATTCTCAGACCAAATTAATTAAATAAATATTGATATCGCAGACACCCTTTGCCATCTCTTGCTTCAAAAAATAGACAGACTGTTTTTAAAACTATTTATTTATTTATTTATTTATTTTAATTTGTGTTGCATTTTTTTCCTGTCTGTTAAAAGAATGCTTCTGTTCATGTAGTAGAAAGGTAGGTGGGGTACTGGGTAGAATCATAGCCCCACTCAAGGCGCAAATGTGCACAGCTTGTTTATATCTATGTAGAAGCTTCATAAGGAGTTATTGCTATTATTTAGTATTTATACAGCGCCATCATCTTCTGCAGAGTAATTGTCTTCTCACTTAACTGTCCCTTAGAAGAGCTCACAATCTAATCCCTTCTGTAATCATATGTCTGTCATAGTCTTGGGCCAATTTAAGGGGACGCTAACTTATGTTTGTTTTTGGGATGTGGAAGGAAACCCAGAGTGCCCAGAGGAAACTCACACAGACACAAGTAGAACAAATCGCCCTGCCTGGGATTCAAACCATGAGCCCTGCTCTGCAGGGTGAGAGTGCTATCAACTACGCAATCGTGATGCCTACGGCGGCATAGTGGACAGCATCTGTGAGGTACCTGGTTTCAGACACTGGTCACTTTAAGCTTCACAGACTGTCTGTGCTATAGGCTGCAGTCTTACCATACAGATTCAGTCTGTGTCATCCCCCTTGCAGTCTTTACTGTGTAATGATGCAGTCAAGGCAGCCCAACCATATGCTCTGAAAGTAACTGCTTGAATCCCTGTGGTTCTAGTCACGTTAATAAAATTCCAGAACAGAATTTTTAGTTGCAGAGGCCTCATTTACACATACAGCAAATGTCTAAGAACTCTGATTACTAAGCTATTCAATGGCATTTCTAGATCCTAGCCTGGAGCTGAAGTATTTGATAAGTTACAGGTGGTGCCAGTAACTATGTGTACCTGGAGTAATGAATGTGAGCATTACAGGACCTAACAAAATGAACTCAAGCCATTATAATTCAGCTGATCCGCCATGTATTTTCATTTTTAACACACTCTTGCTTGGGAAGAGATTTACAAAAGGAGTTGGATTTTTTTTTTCTTATTCGAGAAATGGCCAAAAGGAAACTTGGGCGCCACATAAACCACAATAGTAATTGTGGCTATAGATAATTTAGGAGACGAAGAAGAAGAGATGTATATAAGTTCCCCAAAATACAAAAGTGAATGTGTACTCCATAAGTAAATCCTCTTACTTTTTCTCCAAGTTTTCTCCTAGGAGACCATTTTTCTTCTGTTTAAAATAACTTAAAAAAAAAGTAGGTGGAAAAGTAATGTGAACATTATTCTGAGTATGTTCTTGCTTGTTGATGGCTACAAAGTTATTTTATTGATAAATTGGCAAAATATCACCTAGGAGAAAATTTGGGAGAAACAGTGAATTGAATAAGGCCCATTATACTGTAAATAAAATGCATTTTAAGCCACCAGCAAGCAAGACAATATCCTGAAAAGTACTTTGTCACCTACTTTATGGTGCTTTTTCAATTGCAAAGTGCAAAAATTATTTTAAAAAGAATATGTAAAATTCTCTCCTGGGAGAAAACCTAGGAGATAAGGTGAATTGGATCGGACCTATTGGCCTCAATTCACTAAGCTTTATCGAACACTTTATCAAACGTTTGATAATTTACCTTATGAGTAAAATCTAATTTTGAATTCATTAAGGTGTTATAGATTTATTGAATGTTTTATCAATCTATAACACTTTAGTGAATTCAAAATTAGATTTTACTCATGAGGTAAATTATCAAACGTTCGATAAAGTGTTTGATAAAGCTTAGTGAACTGAGGCCAATATTGTGTATTCTTGTGTTTTATTTCATCAAACTCCTACCTCACTATAACCATGATTTAAATCTCTGTGATTGCCTAAGTACTTCCTTCTCCCACACCAATGTCTGAAACATGAGACTGGCATGCATGGAACCAGGCTTGAGTTGAAGACTAATGGCCCATACTCACGGGCAACTTTTTGGCCTGTCGCCAGCACACGTGAGCGTGTGCGCGACAGGCCGGCGACAGCTTGTCACCAGGTCCTTCCGCATACACACGGCGGAGGGACCTGGCAACTGATGCGGCGGAAGCTGTTGCTGTTGCGACTCCCCCCGCCGGAAGCCCAATGTATTACTTCTCTTGTTGCTGTCGCTAGTCCGCGTACTCACGCGGACTAGCGACAGTTGCGGCGGCGACTGTCGCCAGGCGATTGAGCAGTTCAATCGCCCGGCGACATCAGCGATGAGCAACAGTTCGGGGAGCGCGCCCGGGCAACGCCGCATACTCACGGGTGACCTGTCGCTGCAACACGCGCGCGCCGCGTGTTGCGGCGACATTTGTAGCCCGTGAGTATGGGCCATTATATTGCTCTTTGACATCTCATTTGATCTTGTGTTGAAGCGGAAGTTTTTTTTTTTAATTTAGTAATGATCAGTTGATGTGAGGGACACTATACAAAGGTGAATTAATACAAAAATTAAAGGTGTTTGTGTTTGTTTTATATGAAATGACTGGATTATTTTATATTTCTGAGTAGTGCCCCTTAATAAACACTACAATATATCAGTTACTACCATTCCAGTTTTAGCAGCAATAGTGCATTTTATTCTTGTACACTCTTGACAAGTAAAGGTCCATTTAGCTGCTTAGTAGTATCCCATAAGCCTTGCAGGTATGTAGTGTCCCATTGCAGCCAGACACATTAAGAGCTGGTGATGACTTATTTCCCAGTGTGATGCAAAGGATCACAAGTATGTGGGCTTTGTTATCTTTAAAGACTCTAGAGAAAATACTTAACCAGTGAAATATGTTTTCTTTCTGGGAATAATGCTTTTATTTCAACCAATGCAAAGTCAGAGAATGGTGTAATTCCTGAAAGCTAAACAAGACTTTGAGCAGCCTGATATGGGAAAGTTGGACTGTTAGTTCTCAAGGGATGTCTGGTATTTAGGCTACATCTGAGTTCTTAGTACAGCTGGGAAAATAATCAAATAAATATTTCAAGAGTATTCCTAAATGCAGTGTTTGTGCAGAGTGCTTTCTTGAATTTAGGTATGGTGAACTCTCATAACTTAAGAAAAAGAATATCAGCACTGATTAATTGTCTTTCTCTTGTTTTGCCAGTAATCTCAACCAGGACTTCGCCTTCCCCTCTGCCATTTACACAAGCTATACTTCCTCCGGCCCCAAGTTCCTACTTTTCTCATACAACAATCCGATATCCTCCACACCTGAATCCTCAGGATGCCCTGAAGAACTATGTTCCTTCTTATGACCCGTCCAGTCCGCAAACAAGCCAGGTAATAAACACGTCATCAATCTCTTCTCGTTCCCTTAAATGCAAGATTCTGGTTTCTATTATGAGAGCTGTACAAAAATCAACATCAGAAAACACATTCAACTTTAAATTTACCCTGAACTGAAAATAAACTTGTGACAGTATTAACTGTAAATGTAGTACTAATGGCATACATAGTACTTTCCTGAAGCCTCATATTCTTATTTTCAATTTAAAGAGTAAACCACATGTGTAGCTGCAAACATCTGTTAGTAACCTTTCTAGGATTGACACTGAGCTCCATCTCAGTTCTCTTTTTTTGAAGCTCTAAAGCTATGTACCCACGTAATGATTTTGCAGAGGATTTTCCAGACGATTTACGATTTTTCGAGCACCGAACGGTCGTTTTCGCGATAACGCGTTGTGGGTATAGGCGCACGACTGCCCAAGCAGTGTCGGACTGGGAGCTGGAAAAACTGAGGAAATCCACCTGATGGCCAAGCAGCAGTAGCCCTCGGTTATCACTCCCAATAGAAACCTGCAGCAAGTCTTTACTGTGAGCAGCAACACCTGATAATTGCTGCTTGGCCAGCAAGGGGATTTCCTCAGCTTTACTAGCTCCCAGTCCGACACTGCACCCAAGCCTCACGCGGAAATAACGACAGTCACGTGGATCGGATCGTTAAGGTCCCGAACGACTCCTGCGCAAAGTAGAGCGATCGCGATGAAGTCTCGTTCGCCCCTGACATGTAAGACCCCGTGATGTCATGCATACCTGTTGGCAGGAAGAGAAATCGCTGAACGACCATTGTCAAGGGGACGGCGCTGAACCCGTCGGGTGGTGAGTACGAAGCTTAATGCTGGAGAATGTTGTCTGCAGTCTAGGCATCCATGAGTGCACTTTTCTGGATCCTTTCCTGGTCTACATCTTTGTCCGGCTTAGCTAGAGAGGCTGAAGTACATACCAGCACCACAGAAGATGATAATAATCATGTTAGAAATTGTTTGTAAGGAGCACATTCCTGGCAACTGTTAGTTAACCTCGAGTGAAGGGCTGTGTGATCTTACAAGTTTATTAGTAAAAAATGATTGTGTGATTTTTTTTAGATATACAGCTAGCTGTGGGAAACATGTGTGGAAAGTGTAAGACTTTCAGTCTTCTTTGGCTCCCCTGAGGTCTCTACGTGGCGAGATCATCTGCAGCCTTAGTTTTTAGCATTTGATTTGAACCACAGGTTTTGTACAGCTGTTAAAGCAGCACAAATAAGCAAGGATCAGATAAATAATCCTGCACTACTCATACATGGAAGAGATGGGGTTGTTTAGATTTAATTCCAGCAAGGTCAGTGATTGGCGTAAAGAAAATAATGCTAATACAAATTCAGATAAAATGTGCAGTGTAGTTATGCCTCTGTTACAACAAACAATGTCTGTGTGTGCAATTGTCAGCAGCTGGGAACCCTCATACTCTGTAGTATGCAGTGCATAATACAGGAGGCACAGTGTCCGTATATTATGAGGCTGCAAGGCTCAGCTTGTCAGATATTACCTCAATGTGGATATTACTTATACTTTAAAAAGAAACTCCAATGAAGAATTGAACTTTATCCCAATCAGTAGCTGATTCCTTTTCACAAACAGACCATCAGGGGGCGCTGTATGGCTGATATTGTGGTGAAACCCCCCCCACAAAGAAATTCTGAGTACGTACTCTTGGCAGTTTCCTGTCTGTGAACCTTGCTGCATTGTGGGAAAAAAGCTGTTTACAGCTGTTTCCAACTGCCAAAAAAACATGCAGCAGCTACATCACCTGCCAGCAGTAAAAATGTCACCATGTAATAAATGTCAGAATGTAAATCAGGGATTTAAAAGATTTTACAATGGGCAAACACTGACTAAATCATTTATACATAATTATTGTCAAAATGAGCAATTTTGTATTACATTATTTTCACTGGAGTTCCTCTTTAACACAGAGAGAGGAATGGTTTAAAGGACCACTCCAGTGACAAAAGTAAGCCATTAAAACCTGACAGAACCTACATGTGTTGGAATAATCCATCTCCTCATGGGGATTCTCAGGCTTTTCTTTGTTTTTAAAAGCATTTCCTGAACAGCAGTTCCAAAGTCTTACTGCCAAAAATAGTGTGCAAGTGAGTAGGCGGGTTGGCTAATATCCTACTATTTTGGCAGTTAAACTACCGTTCAGGTAGCTGAACGCTTTTCTGAGCGCTTTGTGATTTGAAAAGCTAATGCTATGGGTATGACCCCACTTGAGCGATGTGGTTTTATAAAAATCTCCCATAGCATTGCATTAGCAAGAGCTTTTTCAAATCACTAGCGCTTATAAAAGGCTGCTAGAGGGTTTGAGCCCTCACATGTCTTTGCACTACAATGGTACAAAGCTAGTGGGGTTTGCAGAGCAATCAATACTTAAAGAGGCACTATGGTGACAAATAGTAGAATGTAGTAAATTATTCAGGATAGCCACTTTTACATTAATTATTCTGGTTTCAGCATCAGAAACACTTCCTCTATCTGTATATTGCTCTATTTTGGTGTGTGGCCCTGCCCTCCCATTGACACCACAGCCTAGGCCAGTGATCTGCAAACTTGGCTCTCCTGCTATTAAAGAACTGCAAGTCCCACAATGCAGTTGCCTTTGTGAATCATGACTTTGGCTCTCAGACTCCTGAAATGCATTGTGGGACCTGTAGTTCCTTAACAGCTGGAGAACCAAGTTTGCAGATTACTGGCCTAGGCAATTTAGGTATGGGGAATTCTCCTCGCAGAACATTCTGGGAGACCAGGTATTTTTTTTTTACTGGTTTCGGAACAAAGAGTACACAAACATTCCACAGTGCTGCACTTGATAGCAGTAAAGATGTTGCCATCACCTAAGATACATTTCAAAATGTAAATTGGGGAGAGAAAAAGGTGAGGAAATATTGTAAAAAAAAATGGCCACTTTATTCATTACATTTTTATTTCAGCACAGTTCCTCCTTAATCAGACATGTTAGTGCAAAGTGGTAGTCAGGCAAATAACCAATGTCTACTGCAAATTAATTATTTACCTGACCTACCTAACATCTAAAAAAAACAAACAGCCACTCTGTGTTTTTTGTGACCATCTTATCAATTAACCATTGATCAGGAAAGGCCACATGATCAAAGACCATGTAGTTTGTACTGCACAAAGCCAAGTAGGTATGTGTGGTGGTGGTGGTGCACTCCATATTAGATCAGGTTTATGCTGAAATCTGATAGAGTGTCAACTAGAGCAACGTCTAGCCCAAACAATCAACATCAGGGAGCTATTGATTGCTTTCTTGATTTTCTGCAAATCTTAGTGTGTATAGGTGACTTCCTCTGGATTCATTTGCAGATAACATGCACAATGCACATCCTTTATTTGTTACATGTTTGGGTAACTCTCCTTGCTACAGACAAATGGTACCAGGTTATTCCTGACTAGGCAACATTGAATATTTCATATCTACGTTTTTGCAACATTTCTGTTGTGATCAGCTGCCCTCCATGCTCAAGAAAGAAATTTGGGTGCAAACGTGCCCAAATTAGTGTATGTGTGTGTATGCATGCCTGTGTACGCATTCCATGACATATTCATATCAACAACAGGCCACAGTTACATTAGAAATAGAGTGCTGCTTCACAGGCAGAAAGAGGGAGATGGGGAGAGGGAACTCAGGAGAGGGAGATGCCATGATTTTGCAAGAAAGCAGACAGAATCAGCTACTGACTGCCCTCTCTTGGTTTCCTCTTTTGTGAGAATGGTTCATAAATATTTACAAGACACAATGAACAAAGCTAACTGGTTTTAGAAGATACTGTAATTGTCACCCATAACTATTTGTATGGTTTTCTTGTTTCTCTTTACTGTGACGTTACAGCTAACTTTTAAGTTCAGTACATACATTATTGTGTTCAGAGTTATATCTCTAAAAGTCAGTTTAATGTTGAAATATTTTAATATATTTGTTCATTAGCTTATTAACACAGAGAAAAGAGCAAATGATGCACACACATAGCCCAACAACCAGACATCTCTGGAATGTCTGCTTGTATGTGGGTTGCTCATGACAGCTATTCTGAATTCTACTCTTTGGGGTTGATCAGGACAGGTGCAAAGAGAGGAGTAGACAAAGGGGATTGGATGCCCAGAGCAACCAATTAGATTCAATCTGTGAAATTAAACAAGGTTTCTAACTGGTTACTCTGGACAATTAGTCTACTGTGTTACAGTTTCCTTTACACCTGGGGTGATAAGTGAGCATTAAGGTAGTGCAAGCTACAAATTGTAACTGTCTATAGGCACCCATACACTATTACAATTGTGTTAATCAGGTAAATAATCAATATCTTCCAGATATCAATGTTTTACCTGTGCTACCACGTTACACGCCTTTGCCCTTTTTGATATGAGACAAAATTGCATCCTAAATACTCCCTAATATCTACCTGATGGTTGGATCTGAAAGATTTGTACCACCTTATGCAATGCAAAGCTAGGGGATATGCAGATCACTCACTGCTTCCACCTGCAGCTCCCGTCACTCCTTCCTTCCAGATCAATCATGAAAAGAATTAACATAACTTATCTATTTGTGCATTATATGGGGCATAATATGTCATACCTGCTATATAGACATTCACTAGAATCAATGTTTATATCTAATGTGTTATCTATTAACCTCCCTAGCATTCTGGACGAGCTGAGCTCGTCCAGAGACGCTGGAGGGTGCCGCTCAGGCCCCGCTGGGCCGATTTTAATAATTTTTTTAAATGCTTGCTGCGTGTTGGAGACAATCGCCGCCGATGTGCCGCTATCCGTCGCGTAACGAGCGCCCTCCCCCCCCCAGACTTAGTGCGCTGCCTGGTCAATCAGTGCCAGGCAGCGCTGAAGGGTGGATCTGGTCTCCCTGTGACGTCACGACGTCGCCGACGTCACGACATGCGTCGTCATGGCGACGGGGGAAGCCCTCCAGGATATCCCGTTCAGAAAGGGATTTCCGGATGGGCCATTGCGCCGGCGGCGATCGGAGGGGAGGGAGGGACGCCGCACAGAGGGGGCAATCACGTAGCTAGCGCTAGGCTAGCTACATGTAAAATAAAAAAAAAAAGTGCAAAAAACGTTCCCAGGGCCACGGGAATCAGAACGCCAGGGAGGTTACAAAATATGAAATTGTACATTGGCACATTTACAGATTCCAATGGACAACAGAAATGATTTTGTTACACGTAATATGAATAAGACCAATAAATCTAATATCTGTGTTGCAATAAAGTGATTACTGCATAAGACTGCATGACAACTACTGCATTTCTATGTGGAATGTGTTATTCCACATAGAAATTCAGAGCATTGTATAAAGTATAGCCAGCAGTTAGCACCTAACCGTACAGTAAGTCATCTCTCTGACTGGTTAGATTAAATGTCACTATTTTTCATAGCCCTAAAGACATATCTTTCCATGCAAGTGCCTTAATGACCATAGTATGGGCTGTCATAGATGTTCTCAGTGACTTTTATGTTTATTACAGAGAACGACTTGGCAATCGGCATAAATGTAGGTAATTTTTTATTTGACAGTTTAGCCTGCTCCAGCATTTTTATTGAAGCAGTATAAAATTATACTGCTTTTATATAGACAGCTGGCTTAATGCTTTTAAGGATATTGAAATATAAAAATAACAGTTCCAATTCTTTTCCTATGTATGGTGTGTTTTGGTAAACAGTAGCTAGCATTTCTGAGGTATGGCTTACAGTATAATGTATATTATTATAGATGTGCTATTTTTATGCATTTGTAAAATGAACAATTCACGTCACTAATTGACCCACAGCAGAGCTCACACGCTAATGTTCCTACCATTGTTTAAAGTTATGTACACATGCTACATTGAACTAGTCTGGGGCATCTGATAAAGACCACCTCAGGCGAGAACCTGTCATGTGTACAGGAGCCCTCTGAAAGCACATTGTTGCCCCTATCACCCCACCAACCATAAGACATTCTGTCATGCACTGAATGTCATCCCTCCCCCCTCCCTTCCATAGCAACAGCTGTGATGCTAGCCTACAGGCTAGTGACACATCTCTACAGCCTCAACCCCAAACAGTTGTCTGAGCGATTGAGCCCCAATCCCTGCCTTGTGAGACTCATTGTATGTGTTAAAGGCTTTGGGACAATTTTGGAAGGAATCCAGTGCAAAATGGAAGAGGAAAATGAAGTACCTGGGTAATCCCATACAAACAAGGAGAGAGCATATAAGCTCCATATAGATAGACTCTTAGCCTGGACTCTAGCACTCCTATGCAAGCGTGCTAACTGCTTAGCCACCATGTCACCAAATGTAAATAGATAAGCACACATACACACATGTATACACACTCCTGTGCCATGTAAACAGATGAGTAACATGCATCATTTAAAAAAAAAAATCAGTTTATCTTGCAGCCATTTACTAACATGTGACGAGCAGTGTAGCTAATATACCATTTTAATGATAGTTTAGGCCATGAATTACCTGTTAAGCTATCCATACATAAATCCATAATAAATGTCTATAAATGGTGAGAGATCAATCCCTCTTTGATTGACAGCATATCATGCAGGGCATTATTCTCAACCACATTACCCACTCAAACTCATTAACAGTTCAGCAGAAAATAAATCATCCTTTCACTAGACAAACTGAAATGAACTGAGAGGTGATCGAATGGGCATGTTAGGAACAATACACTTCTGGCTGATTCAATCAAAGTGACTAAGTGGCCAGCCTCAGTAACCCCAGTAACCTGTGCATCAATAATAATGTAAGAAGCCAAGTCAATAATTATTTGCTATTAAGTAGCCGCAGACCCCTGAATGTGGGTTCCCAGCATGTTATTGCATAATGGCTCTTCACATTGCATTGGTGCAGTCACCTCTTGCAAGATGATGGTTAAAGAGAAACCGTGACCAAGAATTGAACTCTATCCCAATCAGTAGCTGATACCCCCTTTTACATTAAAAATTTATTCTTTTTCACTAACGGGTCATCAGGGGGCTCTGTATGGCTTATATTGTGGTGAAACCCCTCCCACAGGAAACTATGAGGACCATGGTCCTGGTAGTTTCCTGTCAGTGAACCTCATTGAATTGTGGGAAATAGCTGTTCACAGCTGTTTCCAATTGCCAAAAAAGCGAGCAGCAGCTACTTCCAGTGACATTACCTGCCAGCAGTAAAAATGTCACCATGTGATAAATGTCAGAATGTAAATCAGGGAGAGGAAAGCTTTTACAATGGGCAAACACTGACTAAATCATTTATACATAATTATTGTAAAAATGAAGCCCTTTTTTCTTACATTACTTTCACTGGAGTTCCTCTTTAAACAGGTAATGATAGAACTTCAGTGGTTTGTATGATCAGTTATTGTTACCATAGAGATCAGTCTGGGGTAAGCAAACTCAATAATGCTGGCACGGGTGTGATCATCTCAACATTTGATATTCATGCTTCTTTAATGCCATGTTTTCCTTCTCTGGCGGAATAAAACTCTTATGTTTCCAAAACAGCTAAATCTTCTGCACATTTCCTATATTTAAAAAGGAAGCAAATTAGAGACGTTTTAAATGTTAACAAAAATATGGTAATGGTAGTGAGATTTTTGCCCAGAATGGCTGATTTTCCTCTACAAGATGCCAAATTTGCATTTCCTCAAAGCACCCTAGTCAAACAGTTCTTCCATAAATCAGTGAGAAGTATTGTTCTCTGAACTGGCCAAATATGGCTTGTCCATTCCTACAACATACTGTAATAAGCCTTGTGAAATTGTGTCATTTTCCCTGCGATAAAACTGAATGTGTAGTAAGGTAAAGCGAGAGTAATGGTGAATAATCTACATCTTGGTATCATGCCACATGGCAGGGATTCAGAAATAGAATATTCCCATAGATGCAAGTTGTACAGCTCAGGGCTGAATTCACAGACACACCAGACAATATCTGTGTGTGAACTGTTCAGTCATCACTGGAGATGAAGCATCTGGGGATGCAAGGTGCAGCAGCAGGAATGCAAGATGTGCTGGCAGCATGGCTAACCTGGCATGGTGCACAATGTGATACAGAGGACAGTGCTGCAAAAGGTCAGAAAGCAAGGCATCTGCTGTAGAGTGAGGTAGCAGCTGTAAAAAGTCTCACAGGCCCCAATCAAACATTCTGTGCACTACAGTTTGTTTGGCTTCGTAATGTGTAATAATATGTGCATGCTTTTCATTAGGAAAGGGGAGATCACACTGTGGGCCTGATTTACAAGCATGTGAATTTAGGTGAAGTGAAATTAGCCCCGTGCTCACTGCAAATATCCTATCACCTTATGCTTATAGTATAACTCTAGGCATAAAAAGAGCCTGTCAGAATAGTATATACACACTATGTGCTGATGACACCGATGTGCATACAGCCACAGTGTTTTTGGTTTATTTTTAATCCAAGCTGTGCTGAATTTTCCAGGAAGAAGCTTTGTTTCTCAATGCATGACATCTCATCACACCTCTTCAGTGCAGCTCTGCGCTGCGTAGCCTATCTCCATGCGACTCCTGCCTCTACATGTCATGTGACAAGCATCAGGAGTCGCATGGTGATAGGCTGTATGGCACCTGTACACTGAAGAGGAGTTAGGAGGACTTGTCCCGCCACCAGAAGGAGGTGATGTATGGCGCTCTGCATCTTAAGTACAGGAGCAGACCCCCTTCCCAACAACAATAGTCCCTGTTACCCTCACTGCCTTGCGATTTATTGCTACGCACCTACTAAAAATTGATGAGGTTGTTTAGTCATGATGCAGCACTAGCAATTTGTCCATCACACCTTTATTGACAGTTCCGTCAGCACTTTTTGCTGACAGACTTTAATGAATAAGACTTCTTTCACACTGACACGTTGCAGTGCCTCGTGGGGCAAACACAGTCCAATTATATAGTAATAGTAAATTCACATTGGTGTGTTGATTGTAAGTTGCAACGGAATCTGCCCGATTAATGTGATGCATGCTCTGCAATGCCAGATATTCTGCACGTTTACAGCTACATTGAAGCATACTTTTCATGTACTGTATGCTTTACTGTATGCATCACAAGCATAAAGCATGATGTGACTTTTCCCCTTAAAAGCTATCCTATTTTTATAGGATATGCAACATTACACCCAGGGCCGGCCCTAGACTATTTGCCGCCTGAGGCAAAAAAAAAATTTCCGCCGCCCCCCCCCCCCCCCCGGGGGGCGCGCTCTGGGGGGCCGCCGAGCTGGAGGGGTAGCTGGCAGGACGGGGGTATTGGGCCTAGCGGCGGGGAGGGGGTCGTACCCCCCCTCCCTCCCCTGGGTCCCCCGTGCTCCGCTCCCCTCCAGCCTTAAATACAAGCAGCCGCTATGTGTAAGAGGCACGGGCGGGTAGGACTCACCTCTTCCTCGTTCCAAGCGTGCACTCCACTGACGTCACTTCCTGCAACGCTGCAGGAAGTGACGTCAGTGGAGCGCACGCTTGGAACGAGGAAGAGGTGAGTCCTACCCGCCCGTGCCTCTTACACATAGCGGCTGCTTGTATTTAAGGCTGGAGGGGAGCGGAGGACGGGGGACCCAGGCGAGGGAGGGGGGGGTCCGACCCCCCTCCCCGCCGCCAGGCCCAATACCCCCTTCCTGCCAGCTACCCCTCCAGCTCGGCGGCCGGCTCCCCGCACCCACGGACGGGCGGGTGCCGCCCCTGGAATTTTGCCGCCTGAGGCAAAAGTTTCACCCCGCCTCATGAGCGGGCCGGCCCTGATTACACCCCAGTGTGGAACTAGCCTTACTGTTTTATCGACCACTTGTCAGTTTGACAGAAACACATGGAAATATCTACAACATGGACGTAGATGTCAAAAAATAAAAAATCTGACAGGTTGTATTTCCTACTCCTTCTATTAAAATATGCTTTTTATTAGCGCATTGTAGCCCCTTAAAGAAAGGTCTGCACATCCTGTCACAGTGATCACTTGTCGCCAGATCAGGAAGTTAGGATAAGCTTTCATGAAGGGGCACAGACATGTATGTTTTATTCCCTCTCCACTTTATTCAAGATGAAGTAAAGAAAATGTTGTCTGGAGATCATTTACCAAACATAAATGCCAGTTGCTTGGACCAAGTATATTTGATAAAGTGTGTTACCGCCTTCTCTCAGAGAAACAGAATGTATGCTGTTAGTGAAATATATCAGGATTTCCAGTGTGAGAGGGTTCCCGCGTGCAGAAGTGCAGATGGAAATAACAGATACCATGCCAGCTTTTACCTAGGATGAACTGTTCTTCCCCAGCCACGCTCTGTAATGCTTTCATTTAGATTGTTAGGACAAGCAGCTGAGCTATCTTGTAGTCCCCACAGCAATTTTGTGGTGTAATTACATTACCACTGCACTGATTATAGTGAAACAGCTATGTCATTCAATCGAATATGTAGGGGGAAAATGAGTTTAGCTTAATAGAGCTCATGTTGGTTTCAATAAAAAGCAAAAAGAGGACAATTTACTTGTTATATTTTAAACTGCTACAAATTATAACTACCAAGAAAAAAAATGCAGCGAGCAAGTTGTACATTCCACGGCCCATTTCCATGATTAGCGGTGGGATATTGTGGTAACTTGATAGCCCTGAATTGACCTTGTAATGCAAGAAATACATGGAACCAACCATTATCACAAGTGTCCTGCAGTAGTATTTGGCTGTTGTGTGAACACTTGCAGGATGCCATGTATGCTGAGATCTGTGCCAAGCTTACTGTCAGGGTAACGTCTGGCACAATCAGCTCAGGGCAGAAACTGGAAGATGTCTGCAACTGATTCTGTAGGTGGCCTGTGTAGGCTGAGTGCCCAAATCATCATTTTAAATTGCGTTTTCCTTTTTTTATTCTACTTTTATTAAAGCGGAATATAACCCTGCATTTCAACTTTGCTCTAAAACATTATTTACAGTATATTATATGCAACCAGCATTTTTTTTTACTAGACCAGCATTGGAAGGGTTACACAGGGCTTTAAAGTTCCTGGAGATTTCTGCAGACGCGTCCGAAGCTGAAATAGACACATTTTGCTTACATAAATGTATCTAAGTGTTGAATGTGACTCATCTCTCTGACTGAGAAGGAGCTTGGAGGACAGCCAAATGGTGTGTAACATTTATCAATAGATACATTCAACTAAATAGAATGTATCTATCTGAACTTCTGCATATCTCTCCACGGAACTTTAAACCTCTGTGTTTAACCCTTCCAATGCAAAGTTGAAATGCAGGGTTATATTCCGCTTTAAGAAAGATGTATTACATTTAGCGGTGTTGTACACATTGCAAGGCAAATGTATCAGATTGTTTACAATCATATAAAACATATAAAACACATGCAATATATGAACTGAGGCTGGTAAATAACAGTATCACCATTTTCAGATGGTTTATAGATAAGTCTAGGTGTTAAGAATAAGATACAATGGCTTTGTCTCATTGCAGCTAATTACTTGTGCTACAGTATGGGCATTATTAGTAACTGTATTTCAAACACAGTATTGTTGCCATAGTTGCAAAGAAGGGCAGTTTGGGCTTACTTGGGCCCTTTTGGAGTATGCCAATAAAATCTATTTCTAATTGAATAGGCAAGTTTCTAGTGTCTACTTACTGCCTCCAAAGCATATTTTTTTACTTTTTAATTTTTAATAGCATTAAATTACAAGCAAATTTTGATCTAACCAAACTTTTTACTTGGAAAAGAGAGTAGAACTAAGTTAGGTTCCTGAACTTACATATAGCATCTTGCTGTATTGCTGCAGTGTGTTCAAGAGCCCCACAACCTATATGCAGGCAATCTTTAGAAAATTTGCATTAAAGGACACCTAAAGTGAGGGGGATATGGAGGCTGCCATATTCATTTCCTTTTAAACAATACTAGTTGCCTAATATCTTGCTGGTCGTTCTGGCATTTGCCTCATTTCACTAAGATCATGCTGGAGATAATAAGGCAAGAGAAAACTTACCTCACACAGTGAGAGAGTTATCTTATGTCTTCGTTCCTTAAGTTACCTCCTCTGTAGTTAAGTTACCGCTTCTGTAGCTATTTTCACACGGAATTAATGAACAGCCTGTCTTTAACTTTAGAATTCTGGTGTTCTTTTAAGGATTGAAGAGTTAATTTAAAGACAGAAGAGTTAACTTTAGGTTTGCCTGAGGTAAAATGTTTCCTGAATACTACATGCCTTATGGTGATAACTCTAGAAACGTTATTAAAGACAGGAGATAAGCTTAGTGAATTGAGGTCATTGTTGTGTCTGAATCACCTACCTGAAACAAGCATGTGGCAAATCCAGTTAAACTTCAGTTTAACATCTCATATGCATGCTTGTTCAGGGTCTATGGCTAAAAGTAGTAGAGCCATAGGATCAGCAGGACAACCAGGAAAGTGCATTGTTTAAAACAAACATGGCAGCCTCCATATCCCTCTCACTTCAGGTGTCCTTTAAGCCACCCCTATCCCCCAAATCAATGCGAGCATCAGTGGCAGGTACCGCAGTTTATATTTAACCTAACCTCTTGAGGACCACAGGTTTATACACTCCTAGTGACCAGGTGATTTTTTACATTTTAGCACTTCACAGATTTAATAGTTTAATACTCGGTCGTACAACTTAGCACCCAAATTAATTTTACCTATTTTCTTTCCACTAGTAGAGCAGTCTTTTGGTGGTCTCTAATTGCTGCTGTGATTTTTTTTTTAATTAATAAAAACAGATCACTTTTTTTATTAAAAAATATATATTTTTATCCCCCTCCGTAAATTGGCTGTGAACTATACACTACACAACCTATGTATGGGATTAGATTGGGAGCCGTTGGGAAGGACAGTTAAGTGACAGGGATGTCCTCTGTATAGCGCTGCGCTAGATCGCAGCACTGTACAAATATTTATTTGCTTTTTTTGTTAATAACAGTCTGCCAGCTCTGATCACGGCTGGCAGGCTGATCACAGAGCCCCGCTCTGTGCAGTGCAGGTAACGCATGCTCGAGCGAGTGCTCGCTCCCTGCTAATCTCTCTAGGAGCGAGATGACGCCAATCAGCGTTAGGGCGGACCTCAGAGCGCCACTCTCCCACCGCCGATCAGCATGAGGCGGTCGGGAGAAGTTTAAAATTATTTTTATATCATAAAATCTAAGATGTTCATAGTATTGCTAACTCTATAAATGCCACAAATTCAGTTTTGCTGTGGTCTGGCAGTATGTAGTGCAATGTATGATGGCTACAATTCTGTAATCTCCAGGACTATAACCTAGTGCTGTACCTCACTGGTTATGCTTTGCTTCAACATTTTACAGTGCGATAGAAACATGCATATGTATGACTGTATTAATAATGGAAATATGTGATCTCTCCAGCAGTTTATAAGTGGACAGTATGGCAGCATAGTCCCTGGTTCAAATCCCAGCCAGGGCACAATCTGCACGAAGTTTGTATGTCATCCTAGTGTCTGCATGGGTATCCTACAGGCACTCCAGTTTGTTCCCACACCCCCAAAACATACAGATGCGATAATTCCCACTCCCCCACCCCCCAAATTGGCACTAGACTAATAAACATATAAACATACACTACACAATAAATACATAGACATATAGCTATGGTAGGGATTAGATTGTGAGCCCCTTTGAGAGACTGTTAAGTGACAAGACAATATACTCTTTACAGTGCTGCAGAAGATGTCAGCAAGCACTATATAAATACTAAATAATAAGTGTTCATGTTTTTCATTTGTATATAATTATATTATATGCTTAATTTAAATATCAGGAAAAAAGTGTTAAATAAAGCCTGTACTGAAAAAAAGTTCCCCTGGGGGTACTCACCTCAGTAGGGGGAAGCCTCTGGACTCTATCGAGGCTTCCCCATCCTCCTGTGTCCCACGGCGGTCTCGCTGCAGCCCCCGGAATGCACAGGCGACAAATCCGACAGCCTGTGCAATATTTACCTTTTTCTGGCTCCAGTGGGGGCGCTGTTGCGGTTTTTCTGACGGAGATAGCCGATCTCCGTCGGGTCCGCTCTACTGCACAGGCGCAGGAGACTTGCACCTGTGCAGTAGAGCGGCCCGACAGAGATCGGCTATTTTCGTCTATCTCCGTGAGAAGAGCGGATACTGCTCCTGCGCTGGAGCCAAAAGGTAAATATTTACATCGCCGCTGCTCCGGGAGGATTTTCTCCGCCGCTGTGGGACCGAGGAGGACGGGGGAAGCCTCAATAGGATCTGGAGGCATAACCCCACCCGAGGTGAGTACCACCCAGGGGAGTTTTTTTCATTACAGATTTTCTTTAAATATCCCTCTAGGGCTCCCCAATGGTCTATTAACAGACCAATGGGAATCCTCCTGATTCCTATTGGTATATTAATGGACAAATTGGGAGCCTTGGAGGGATATTTAAAGATTCTTTGCTCTCAGCTATGCTTAAAGAGACACTGAAGCGAGAATAATTCTCGCTTCAGAGCTCATAGTTAGCAGGGGCACGTGTGCCCCTGCTAAAACGCCGCTATCCCGCGGCTAAAAGGGGGTCCCTTCACCCCCAACCCCCCCCCCCCCCTGCAAAATCAACGACCACATTGGTCGTAGATTTTGCTGCTCCTAGAGGCAGGGCTAACGGCTGCAGCCCTGCCTCTAGTCGTGTCTATCAGCGGCGCATCGCTGCTTCTCCCCCGCCCCTCTCAGTGAAGGAAGACTGAGAGGGGCGGGGGAGAGGCGGAGATACGCGCTGACAGACGCGCGTGGGGCAGGGCTGCGGCGGTTAGCCCTGCCTCAATCCGGAAGAGATCCCCGGCTGCACGGAGGGGATTTCGGGGGGTAAGGGACCCCCGTTTAGCCGCACGATAGCGGCGTTTTAGCAGGGGCACACATGCCCCTGCTAACTATGAGCTCTGAAGCAAGATCTATTCTCGCTTCAGAGTCTCTTTAAAGCTGGGAGCTGGGTGGGGGAGTGGTGTCTGTGGTGACTGGTTTGCGGAGAGGATATTGGCATGGGATGATTTCCAAGGAAATACATTTTAGTACAGTAGAGACACTGTTCTCTGTTCAGCATTATCAGTAATATACAGGTTTATTTTACCCACGTCTGATTTTATGCCCGATTGTCGTTCAAACTGGATGTTTGATCGACTTGTCACTGGATAGAACAATGGACCAGATCAAATGACTGATTAAACAACTTGTTGTTTGAATGTCTTTTAGTGTCAAACTAATAGACTTTCAAACAATAAGTCATTTGTACACATGTATGAACCTAACTGTCATTTGAACGACAGTTAGTCCACGGATCTGCCAAGCGGATCAGTCAAAACTGCTGCTATCAGTCTAGCGATCGTTCATACACATGCCAAACAAAGTTGTTCAGAAATATCAGACGTGTGTACATACCTTTAGAGATACTCAGCTTATCTTGGCCATGATCTGTTCAATTAATTAAAAATAATCAACCTATTCTGTGGAATTTTGCACATTTTCTTTTTGTATTATTATCAGTTTATGTACTTATTTATTACATGGTGATATAGTAGGGATGTAGTGCTAAAGGTTGAAAACAATTAAAACGGTCTTGCTTTTTGAGCACGGAGAAATGAATCACCTTGTCACATTAGCCCTGTCTGTACAGTTCCAGGCATTTATAGACGTATATAGCTTGATTATTTTTAATTTAGAGAAGTAAGAGTCGCCATGGCCAAAACAGTGATTACAAACTTGATTAGCATCCAAGACAAATGGTGTACCCCAAGGCAGCCCCAAAGCTGTGCTCACAACTGGCTCCAGAGCTTGCCAAGCAGCCAGATGCCTTTATTGGAAAGCTCTTTGCTGCAGTTTAGCACCTGAGTCCTGAGCAGTAGACAAAGTCTGACCTGGCACTCCCATATGACAGCCGTCCATGGCTTCAGAGCGCTGCAACAATATCCGCTACAGAATCTCTCCATGTTATTATTATCTTTCCCAACTTGCACACCACGTTTCTACAAATATATCTCAGGCCTTTCATATTTCCTCTAACATGGCACAAAGCAAAACACACAAACATCTTTCTGTTTGAAATAAAATGTTGTCCGATTCAAACGAATGTTTGTTTTCTTTTTGACTCATGTTTTATTGAAAAATTCCAGTCCAAATAATAAGGGAATAGTAGTAATAATATTTACCATCACATTATATATTTACACAGAGGGAAGTTAAACAAAAATGCAGCCGCTCCATCTGTACTGACCTTTTTCCTGACCGAGTGTTCTGTGTCAGCATTTTAGTGCAACCGAATCAGACTGTAGCCTGAAATATTTTCCTGTGCTGGCTTCACTGTGAAATTACTGTTGTGCCGTGTGTTCACATAACAGTTTCTATGGCAATGCTAATCAGTTTGCACTAGCTAATGAATATAGGTAGTTATGTAAACAACACTTGTGCATCTTAAAGGAACATATAAAATTATCATACATGGGGGGGCACACTCAGAGGAGGGTTCTGTGTGAGAGTAGGGAGAGGTTTGGTCATAGTAAAATATCAGTAAATATTGCCAATATTTTATTATATGTATGAAGTAGTTGAATATTTCTAAATTTACCGATATTCTACTACCATTTTCCTGCATCTTTTAAACTGATGCTTTTTCACATGTACGAAGGATAACATGACACAACTTAAGCTGAATACTACTCACCTGACCACGCAGGAAGATGGATCCCGGCGACGTCCCCCAACAACCAGTGTTATCCGATCCATCATCCTGCTGGCGGGTACATGCGACAGGACACACGACGTGCTAGATCAGGAAGGGAAGTAAAGCAATACTTTGTACGGAGTCGTCTAGGATCTTAAAGATCGGCCATGGCGATCATTATTAATGCCCATCCCCAAATGTCATTTGCATAATCGCGCGCCTGTTTGTGAGATCACAGAAACAATAAAAAAATTGCCGTCATTGGAAAAATCGTCATAGCATTATGTAGTGGGTATGGGCCCTTACTAGACATTTTGTTAGTCACAAATTATTAGTCACTGTGACCTTGTGTTGTCTACGATCTCTGTATTATGTACAAATGTCTGTATTTTACATATCCGTGTTTATTTCTATGGCACATACGAAAAAGATGATTTTGCTATTTAAATCAAAAATATTAAGTACTTTGACTGTATGTGAAAATATATTTAATCTACATTGTCTGC
Organism: Hyperolius riggenbachi; assembly: GCF_040937935.1. NCBI lineage: Eukaryota > Metazoa > Chordata > Amphibia > Anura > Hyperoliidae > Hyperolius > Hyperolius riggenbachi. The sequence goes on from NC_090646.1 coordinate 399,594,944, forward strand.
ACTACTGCATTTAACGTTGATTCTTATATAATTTTTCTGGACTTCAGTTTAGAAATAATCAAACACAATCAAATTTTGTTGGCTTAGGGAAAGCATCACTTTATGTCGACTTTTCTCTTTCTCCTTCCCACAAACATAATATTTTGTGGTTTATTTTGCGTGTGGAATGACTCCATATTCTAGTGGTGTAAGGGAATTCTGTGTAGCTCCTAGTCTTTCCCATTGTTTTGTCTTGTGTGACAGTTTGAATAGACACATTAACAAGTGCTGCTGGTGTGGCTGACAGTGTGTATGGTTACAGCCTTCCCCCTGTTGCTTTCAGCTAACTCTTCTATTTTCCTCTTGAATGCCACTTCAATTCATTTGTTTTAGGGAAGATTTCATTATTCCTCCCAAGGCTAGGATTAAGCTTCTGGGCATACTTTACCATATGTGAAGGGCTATAAATATGCGGATTTCAGAAATTGCCCATTAATTTGTTAATAGTGACGATATTTAATAGACTATATTCATCTTCCCAATATCTTCTCTAGTATTGCTGGGAGGATTATTTTCTGAAGCCTGGTTTATTCTGAAGACAGGATCTGGCTTAAAGGAAAGCTAATGTCAAGTGAAGAAAACAGTTCAGTTTACAGTCACTATAACAACAGTGTTTAAAATTTAAATATCTGTGTAAAATGTGTTTGAAGACAAGCCTTTAATTTGTTTGCATTACTAAAAGATCTTTGCTCTGCTGTGCTCTTTTGTCAGTCTGCAACTGATGTTACTTTTCCAGCCTCATCTGTGGCTTTTTGTATTGTATCCCTTCCCATAGCTTGTGGCAGTGGACATAAAATTAAAATTCAGGAGCTACTTAACACGTTGTGAATATTCTTTTAAAAGACACTATATTACATTACTTTGACTGTTGTGGATTTGATGAATTATTTTCCTTACCTGACTTTTGTTCTGCTTTAATGTGTCGTTTAATGTACTGTGCTCTTTACCCCTCCACATTTGTGGAAAACTGGGCAAAACACATTTTGCAACCCCTTCAACTCTCTATTCAGGAATCTTAAAGCGGATCCGAGATGAAAAACTAACTATAACAAGTAACTTGTCTATATATCTTATCTAAAGTTTAGATAGTTTACACAGCAAATCTAGCTGCAAACAGCTTCAACAATTTATGGTTATTTATTCCTGTGATACAATGAGGGCAGCCATGTTCTGTTTGTCACAGGCTGAGGGCTGGAGATGCTATCAGCTTGCCTGTGTGTAATGTGACAAATTCAGTCCCCTCTCCTCCTCCCCTCTGCCTCTGAAATCTAGTAACCTCCTCCTCCTCCCGCCCAGACTGAGCTCCCATAAGTCCTTGCTAAAGTTCCTTGGCACTCTGAAAAAGCCGTGGGCGAGGCTTGTTTAGTTTATAGGGAATTAGAGTAATAAAACAAAACAAACAAAGTATTTGGCTTGAGGAATGCCCTATAAACTGTATGAAAGGAACACAATTATGCAATGAGTAAAAGTTTATCTCGGATCCACTTTAAGTCTGCACTGCACTATAAGGCAAGCCGCCCATAGGTTGATAATGTAGCAATATGGTAAGTGAATGATTCCTCCCTGACCAGAAATAGATCAATGGGTAGTGATTGATTCTCCACCACGTTGCACGCTCAGACCTCAATTCTGGAGAAGCCTATTGAGAATTGATGCTAGTGTAATAATGCTCAATGTAAAGCAACACTATGCAGCTACTAATCCTCCTCCTCTTTCCTTCTATAAACTGCCCAAAAGAGCGCTGAAGTTGATTGAGCTTACATGTTGGGGCATATTCAAACAAAGTGATTGTATAAGCTGTACAAAAACATGTATAAGCACATAACAGGCTTTAGTTGTTTTCAATAGAATAGATGTTAACATCCATGAAAACAGTGATTCTACTGAAAATCTATTAAAAATTGTAGTACACTTAATTTGAGAATATCTGTTTTTATAAATCGAGCATGGGGCTTGAGCTGTTAGATTTTGGTAGAGGTAGAGTACAGAGGTGTGTCTCAGAGCTAGAACATTTTTAAATGACAATTTTAGCTTGTAACAGACAGTAGGGGATATTGCCTATTATGTAGGTCTGTAAAAATAATTGATATGGTTCTGAGACCAAGCTGAGGAGCATTGCTGCCAGGGTGTTCTGCTCAGAGCAGTGACATACAGGTTTGGGCTGGCTGTGTGCATTCCTAAAAGAAACATGCTGGTTGTCACATCGTGTGTGCATGTTAAAGAGGAACTCCAGTGAAAATAATGTAATAAAAAAAGTGCTTCATTTTTACAATAATTATGTATAAATGAATTAGTCAGTGTTTGCCCATTGTAAAATATTTTAAATCCCTGATTTATATTCTGACATTTATTACATGGTGACATTTTTACTGCTGGTAAGTGATGTAGCTGCTGCTTGCTGTTTTGGCAGTTGGAAACAGCTGTAAACAGCTATTTCCCACAATGTAACAGGGTTCACAGACAGGAAACTGCCAGAAGTACCTCGGTACTCAGAGCTTCTTGTAGGAGGGGTTTCACCACAATATCAGTCATACAGCGCCCCCTGATGGTCTGTTTGTGAAAAGGAATAGATTTCTCATGTAAAAGGGGGTATCAGCTACTAATTGGGATAAAGTTCAATTCTTGGTCGGAGTTTCTCTTTAAAGTTTGCCTACATTTAGTTAGACTTTAGCAGTTGAACATTTTTCTAAACCCCTTCTTGGGCAGAGTTGCTCTGAGAATATGTAAGTATTAATTAAGCTGACAGACTTTTTAAAGTCTGTAGTGGCTGTACAGATACATTTCACTACACATGTCATTATCGTCTTTTTGACAGCAAACAGCAGGGAACTTAACTGGTAAAATATTCCTGAAGGTAAATACAGTTATAGTCCTAAGGCAAAATGTGTAGAACACTAAAAAAAAAACTTGAGCGCCATTTGATCAGTGGTATCTGGGGAACTTGTGATGAGAGCTGAAATAACGGGGACTCGAGACCTGCTAAATCAAATATTGTGATAACAGTAAATGTTTCAACCTTTATCACTAAATTATTCTCTTTGTTAATACATAATTGTCTCCTGTAGAGGTGTAAGCTCATGCTAACGATTTGTGTCCTTTTCCATCTCTTTGCAGCCTAACAGCAGCGGGCAAGTCATTGGGAAAGTGCCTGGTCACTTCACTCCAGTGTTGGCCCCATCACCCCATCATGGTGCAGTGAGACCTGTGACACTAACCATGACTGACACAAAACCCATCACTACATCCACTGAAGGTGAGGTAAAATCACTCATGAACAATGTGTGTTCAGGAGATAGGAACGTTTCTGAATTGAAACTTTCAAAATTGTATAAGCAAGTCCACTTGCAGAAATTTTTAAGATCTGCACTCCTATAAACAACGACAAAAGTACTCAATGTATAATCAATCTGGACCTGTAATAACCCTCAGAGGTTTTGTACTTTCTCATTTTGAACTATGAACCCAGAACAAAGATTTTTTTTTAATTAAATGTTTATGCTACAGCACAATTATAACTCCAGTGTCTGGAAGATAATTTAACCTCTTGAGGACTGCTGGGCTAAATATATAGCCGCTCGGAGACTGAAGAGGGGGCAGAGCTCCGCCCTCCGAGAATGAGATGCGCGTGCAGCGTGCACGCGATCTCATTCAAAACAGAGCCCCAGGACTTTACGCCAATTGGCATTAGGCGGTCCTGGGGCTGCCGCCGCGGCTACGCCCATCGGCGTGACGCGGTTGGCAAGAGGTTAATACACACAAAGCATATATTGCTTGTATCATGCACACTAAACTATTTGCATGTATGCATTGTTTGTATAACACGAGTGACATTAACTACATAGCATGACTATAGTGCCCCTGCCTTCCTCTGTCTGCATTCTTCTTTTCATTAAGCTATGACAACCCATAAACTTACGAGTATTGGCGTACGTATATTGCTTGGGAAGATGAATTTGACCCTGTTTTCCTCCATATCATGGGATTGCCCATCAAAGCAATAGACAAATGGCATAGTCTATGATGGTGAGATGGTAAGACCAAGTTTGATTTTTCTTAGGAAATTCAGTATTTGGACATTACTGACTTCAGTTTCAGATTTCCCAGAGTTTCATATGCTCCATGCAGTGTATTTACTATCGTATAAGTACCATTATGGCTGTAGAAAATGTTGGTTTTATAATCCTTGCTGGTTTTGGCCCTAGTTATATTGTTATTCCCTTTGTCTCCTTTCTACCTAGCCTACACAGCCTCTGGCGCATCACAAGCCAACCGATACGTGGGACTAAGCCCAAGAGATCCAGCCTTTTTACACCAGCAACAGGTGGGCTACTTTCACATCAGGTGTAATGACAATGCTCGGGGATAGTGTCTTAGAAGTCTGCATGCTGTCACTCATAGCTTGGATTAAAATAAGTTCCCGCTGTTCTGTGTTCATGACTGGGCACGCCGTGTATTAACACATTTAATTATAACGTGGGCAAAGAAAAAAAGTCTTTCCTCAGGAAACTAAAAAAGCCAACTTTACTGGTCTCATTGTCAGCAAAGGTCACAAAACAGTTTCCATTTGTCATTAAAATATATTTTTCATATACAGCATCACAACAAAAGGTAATCAGTCATGCCCCAAAGTACATTTTTTTGTATATAATAACTGATGCATAGCTTTATTCATTATTATACATGGATGTAATGAAGCTAGTCATTATGAACTACCTGAAAAAGGTCTTCATCCTGTCTCATCACTTAAAGAGAACCCGAGGTGGGATTTAATTATATTAGTGGGGCACAGAGGCTGGTTGTGCACACTATCACCAGCCTCTGTTGCCCTATGGTGTGCCCCCAGGACCCCCCTGCGATCTGCTGTCCCCTCCGCCGTGCTAGCGACACGCAGCGTGTCGCCAGCACAATGTTTACTTATGCGGTGTCTGTTAGCGCCGCTCCCCCGCCTCCTCTGTATCGGCGTTACCCGCCCGCGTCCCTTCCCTCCCGCCGATACAGAGGATGCGGGGGAGCGGCGCTAACAGACACCGCATAGGTAAACATTGTGCTGGCGACACGCTGCGTGTCGCTAGCGCGGCGGAGGGGACAGCAGATCGCAGGGGGGTCCTGGGGGCACACCATAGGGCAACAGAGGCTGGTGATAGTGTGCACAACCAGCCTCTGTGCCCCACTAATATAATTAAATCCCACCTCGGGTTCTCTTTAAGAGCCCATTTCCACTATCTCACTAATAATTTGAATATGGTTGTGGACAAACGTTTTTAATGCAAATTTGTAAAAATGCTTGCGTTTCTATGTATGCTTTGGATGCAAATTTTCGCATCCGATTTGTAATCTCCATGGAAACACGAACTCACTGTGACTATACAGGAAACAGAAAGCACAATGTTAGATAGGGAAACAGATGCATTTTTTCGCATTCGCATGTCAGCCCATTGACGTTCATTACATGTGAATCACATGCAGAGCAATGCGTGGTTGAAAATCAGCAGCAAGCAGTCAATTTTTTTACACATCGAAAAGCAATACAAAGGTGCATTAAATGGAAATTACTCTATTGAAACTGTATTGGTGTCAGTACTACTGCAAATTTTCACAATGTGAATTTGCACTCAGTGGAAACGGGTTCTAAAGCAGATCTATGCATGGCCAGACAAAAGAAAAAGGACAGTTAAACAAATTAGCCCCCAGAGTATAATTGATAATGAAAAGTATACATTTGAAATCCCTTCAGTCTCATTAAAGTGCAGGTTTTATATGCATTAAATGCATATAAAAAAAATCCCTCCTAGTCCTGACACGTCTAAAGGGGGAGTGTTTCAGACTGACTGAAAGAGAGCAGGGAGCTATATATCATTGAGGAGATGAAAATCTAACAATATTTGCAACAGGTATTTTCCTTTTTTTATTTTGCAATTGTTTTATTAACATCACATTTCTAGGTATGTAAAATTGGTGCTTAAAGGGGTTCTGTGGCGGTTCCTGAGGAGAAAAACTGCCACTTACCTGGGGCTTCTATCAGCCACCTGCAGTGGTAATGTCCCACGCCGTCCTCCTCCCATCCGCCGTTCCCCGCAGCCGGCACCGGGCTATTATTCGGCTGTCACACAGACGAATAATGCGCGTTGCTGCGCCTCCGCTCGCGTCATCTGAGGCTTACTGCGCAGTACAACGGAGCCTTGTACTGCGCTTGCGCAGTAAGCTTCTGATGACGCAGGCGGAAGCGAGCGGGTGCGCGGCCACTGTAGCGCAGCCGCAGTTGGATTCCATGCCGCGCTAGACCGGGGCCGGCGGCGGAGAACGGCAGATGGGAGGATGCCGCCGTGGGACATTACCGCTGCAGGGGGCTGATAGACGCCCAAGGTAAGTGTCTGTTTTCCTCCTTAGAAACCCCGTAACAGAACTCCTTTAAACTGGGGATTTAAAGAGACACTGAAGCGAAAAAAAAATGATGATATTATGATTTGTATGTGTAGCACAGCTAAGAAATAAAACATTAAGATCAGATACATCAGTGTAATTGTTTCCAGTACAGGAAGAGTTGAGAAACTCCAGTTGTTATCTCTATGCAAACAAGCCATTAAGCTCTCTGACTAAGTTAGTCGTGGAGAGGGCTGTTATCTGACTTTTATTATCTCAACTGTTCCTGGACTATTTACTTTTACTCTGCTAGAGGAGAGGTCATTACTTCACAGACTGCTCTGAAAGACTCATTTTGAATGCTGAGTGTTGTGTAATCTGCACATATTAGAGAGTGATGCAATGTTAGAAAAAACACTATATACCTGAAAATAAAAGTATGAGAATATTTTCTTTGCTGCTAATCTTCTAGTAATTATTCATAGTACACAACCAATTCACTATATCATATATTTTTTTTCGCTTCAGTGTCTTTTTAAATCTTTGGGATGCTAGAACTGGTGGTGTGACTAGTAACTGACTTTCAAGACAGAAAGGAAGGGAATCTTCTCAACTGGGACACAAATTATGATTATAAAAACTTAAGTTTCATTGTAAGCTTTTCCCGCTTTACTCATTGAGCATATTTATTATGACCAATGTCTATGTTGGGGAGATTCCTTCACCTGGTGTTCTTGTGTGTAAACACTGGTGTCATTAATCTATAGCTGGAATGCCAGGGGTTTAAGGAGGAAAAGAATTTAAAGCAAAATTGAAGTGAAAGTAAACTGAGATGAACCATCGTATCAGTAGGCATAATCCAAAAGACTTTCCTGGAATCTTAGAGACTTATTTTGTATCTAAAAGTTAGAAATGTAGGTTTAAAGTGAACCTGAGGTGAAAATAAACTGATGAGACAGTTGTATTTTTCTTCCAACTCCTATATATATATATATATATATATATATATATATACTGTGGCGTAGCTAAGGAGCTGTGGGCCCCGATTCAAGTTTTACAAATGGGACTCCCCAAGCACTCTATACATAACCAAAACCTGCCAATGGCAGCTACAGTGTCAGAGGTGGAATAAGGGGATGGGGAATAGTTTGTTAATAATTACCACTATTCAAAGTAGCTGTAGAAGTGATTATATGATTATGAGCACAGGACCAATACTGTAGTTGAGGGGGGGCCCGATGCGGTCTCTGCAACCCCTATTGCTTCGCCCCTGTGTGTGTGCGCGTGTGTGTATGTATATATATATATATATATATATATGATTTGAGAAATCATTTGAATATAATTTTACCTTCTTAACAGATAAGTATTGTGAAACATTTGAAATACATGTATACACCTACGAGAAGTACATTTCTACAAAAGTAAAATGCATAATAAATCACTTTTCTCGTATGCTCCTGTCACTTATGGTAGGCAGTAAAAATCTGACAGATCTGATCTGACTAGTCTCCTCTTGGGGGATTCTCAGCGTATTCTTTATTTCCAAAAGCACTTGCTGAATGCTTGGTGATCAGTAAAACTGCTAAAATAGTTTAAAAATTAGTAGTATGGAGTGTTTTTTCTAGAAAAAGGAAATACTGAGAATCCACATGAGGGTTTAGAATAATCTAAAACATGTCAGATCTGATTTGTACTGCCCACTGTAAGCAATAGCAGCAAAGAACTATGTTATTTTATTGTGCATTTTAACTTATCGTATGTTCACACATGTATTTTAAATTTAAAAAACGTTTGTGATTGTAGTTCTTTAAAATAGAAGCTATTTGCAATAATTCAGCTTTAATTAAGCAACTTCAGTTTCCCATGATGCATCATGCTCCCAAATATGCAAATCATCACGTTATATCCCTGAAAGCCAGGCACGCATGCAGAACTGCTGGTGTATAGTGAGCCTATAGCTTATAAATCAATCCAACATGCATACAGCCTGTTTATTTTTGACTCACACCCTTGGGAACTTACCAACTGAACTGCTGCCATAGCGGAAAGAAGTATATAGCTTGCTTTCCACATGGTGGTTTTTAGATTTTACCTGGAGCACTTATTTAACTTGATAAATATTTGAGCTTACGGCTAGATTAAATCATGTCTTTTGCATTGATTAAATGTGCTACATAAAACATCTATTCAAATACACAGATTATCTGAGCTCCAATCTGGAAGTCTCTATGTAATTGGTGGATGTGAGCAACTGCTAAATAGGTGTGATACTGTGTTTAATAATTTTAAAACAAACTGACGTTTTGGGTTGAATGCACTATAGTTTAGTTTACGTTACTTTTTTGCACTTTAGCTTTGACTTGGTCACTTGAAGAGAACCCGAGGTGGATCTTCTGGGGGCAGATGGGACATAGAGCAATGTTTTCTCTCTCTAATGACATGGCTCTCTGTCCCCCAACCGCAGCTCTCTGCCCCCCACGCCACGCTATAGCCCCCCAAGTTTAGCGACAAGATTTGTCACTAACTCGTAGGTAACCACAGGGGATAGGAATTCCCTGTTAAAAACACCCGCCAGGGGCGTTCCTGCAACGTTTCCTGAGCCACTGGGCAGCTCTCTCTCCTTGGCCATGCCTCCTGCTGCTCCCCCGCCTCCCTGCATGCTATGAGAGACACACAGTCTTTCAGTGCAGCGTCGTGACCCAAAGGTCACAAACGTTAAAGTGGGCCATAGCGGTCCACGGGATCTGCAGGGGTTTTTTTATTATCTCCAGCATGATCTTAGTAAATTGAGGCCAATATTGTGACCACTGCAGCTCATTTAGTTTGGAGAAGGATGCTTGCAATATATTTCCAAAGAAAAGAAAAAGAAAACTTTGTGAATATCCAGCAGGAAGTGTAAGCATCTTCTAAAAGTTCATTTAAAGGCCATGTCATGTAAATGCCATATCAAGTCATGACATGTAGGCCCTTATTCAATTCACTTTATCTCCTAAGTTTTCTCCTAGGTGATATTTACACACAAATAATTTGGCCTTTATGCAATTAACTTTTTCTCCCGAGTTTCATCCTAAAAGATTGTTTTTGTTCTTCTCATTAAAATACCTTTGCCACTTTGAAGTTGAAAAAGTGCCAAAAGTAGATATTTATTATTTTGAGTATTTTCTTGATTGCTGGGTTAAAATGTATTACCGGTATATTGACTAGATGTGAAAGTATAACCCAGAAGAAAACCCAGGAGAAAAAGTGAATTGCATATGAGCCTTAATAATAAAATGCCAGTCTCCAAGCAAGAAAATACTTAGAATAATTTCGACAGTACAGTACTTTATCTCCTTTTTGGCACTTTTTCAGTTGCACAGTACTAAAAAGTTATTTTAAATAGAAGATGAAAATGTGTCTCCTAGGAGAAAACTCAGGAAAAAAAGTGAATTGAATAAGTGCCTATAGTATCTACCGTATATAGTATATATATAAGATTATGGATGGTTTCCCACTTTTCATACTTCAGTTTGCTGCTTAATTAAGCAGAGCATGTATAAAACATGTAATATGCCACAAAGCTTCTTTAACGATTTGCTTTAGATGAAACTTGCATTTTGCCATTGTTATTCTTAGCTTTTTGATTGAGTTTTGATTTAGGAGAATGCAGTGCTTGATAAAAAGGTCTAAAATGACAGTGATGATTTGCAGCATATTCCTGGCAAAGCTATGCTTAATAAAAAGGTCCATGCCTATTAGTGTAGAATTATTTCTCACCCCTATGTCACTGGGATTACATAAATATTGCTCTAATCTCAGATACAGAGAGGAGCTGAGTCATAACTTCTCAGATCTCTAATTCTTTCCAGAATCAATACTGCTATTGAATCACAATATAAATCTTTCAGCAGTAATATCAATAGCACTTAAGCCACTCATTATTCAAAGCTGGACTTCTATTCTGCATGCTAGAAGTACATGTAATAAGGAGAAAGCTATAGGATAAACTTTATCACTTTGTTTAGCTAAGTACACATTTCCTGCTGGAATTATTATCAGAAGGCTGTGATTAGCATTACCAACTTGTTGACTTACTTAAGTCCACTCTATAATTAACAGTTTGTAGAAGTAGCTATGTTGTTACATGACATGCCTTATACCTATAGGCATTTCTCTCATTCTGCCTTGCACTGCATGGTGTAATGGCTCTCTCAGACCAGTGAAGGTTCATATGCCTTCTGTAATCCAGCAATAGATCAAGATATTCATGATAGGGAGTTGATCGGGGGAAAGAATTGGTTTGATGCCTCTCACCTCTCAACTTTGATATTTTCAGCAGGAATCTGGAAAACAGTCAAACTACCATCGGTACTAGCTTGGCACTAGGCAATGCAGAAGCCAATCTCTTGCTATTGCCCCACATTCAATCAATAAAAATGCTCACCACTCCTTTTCTTTCTTTGATTTGATGGATGTATTGAATCTTAAAGAGCCAGAGGTTAAGCAGTTCTTCGACTGTCACAGCTTGCATGATTTTTTTTTTTACTTCATTGCATTACAATGGCGTTCTTTCAACTTTTTTCATTGCAGGGCTGTGCCCAGCTGTTTCAAAAGCACCTGAACAATGTTATCTTTAGCAGTCCATAGCAACATTTAAACCAGTTTACATGGGCGGTTGTTGGCAGTGTTTGGTCTGCCTCGTGTGCACACAGCACTAAAAAATAGCTGCATGAATGTGTCTGATATGGCAGATACTTACAAAATGTTTCTGTGGTCCAGGAGATACAGTGATCATGGGAAGTTAGTCCAATAAACACTAGCCAAAAACTCCCACGATGCTAGCTAGACAAAAGCCCCAAAAATGCTGCCTTATTACTGCCATTTGATGCCACAGCTGAATAAATGCTTTAAAGGACACCCGAGGTGAACATAAACTAATGAAATAAAGGATTTTATCTTCTTTCTTCTAAAAATGACTTTTTAAGATATTCCACAATTTTATTTTAAATTTAAATCTACTGTTTTATAGTTTTTGCTCAATGACACATTCATTGAAGTATGTCAGAGCTAAAATCTATGAACTATTGACCCTTTTTATTTCTTTCCTGCTCTCAGAAGCAATTTTCTGCCAGAAAAGTGTTTTATAGTTGGAATTTCTTATCAGTGATGGTCATTCTGTAGTCACTTCCTGTCTGATTTAGGACCGAGTCAGTCACTTACATACCTGTTATGTAACTCTTTCAGGCAGAGAAAGAAAAAAAGGAATACGGCATAGTTATTTGTGTGCTAGGCACTGTACATACCCATGTCTATCTCATCTTGTCACATGTCACCTCGGGTATCTTTTAACTCACACCTAAACTGAACGGGATATAGAGGCTGCAATATTTATTTTCTTTTAAACAATGCACATTGCCTGGCTGTCCTGCTAATCCTCTGCCTCCAATACTGTAGACCCAGAAAAGCATGCAAAACAGGTGCTCTGACTGAAGACTTACTGGATTAGCCACATACTTGTTTTTGGTGTGTTATTCAGTCACTACTGCAGTCAAGTAGATTAACAGGATAGCGAGGCAACTGGTATTGCTTAAAAGGAAATAAATATGAAAGCCTTGCTTTCGGTTCCCTTTAAGGTTTCCTAACTGTTAATATATGTTATATGTAAGCACCAAGAGGTGCTTATATGCACCCTTTCATTCCTTGCTGAGCACCCCAGAAATTCTAATTCTCATTGCACACAATTATCTGCTGTGTTGTATTGTTTAAAAAAAAAAAACATCTCTTACATTGTCAAGTACAAATACAAATCTTGCTAAACCGCTGCTGGTGACAAACTCTTCACATGCCTGTTGTTAATTTCATGGTGACTATTCGGTGACCAGTTTGAACTTTCACTTGATTTAAAATGTTGAAACAGTAGGGTTTCAAAAATATAATCAGCATCTACATTGTAACCCGATCGAAGATAAAGGGAACCTGTAACTTATAAAATAAATTAGTAACTAACCCTTGTAGAGGGAAGCATCTGGATGGTCATGGAGCCCACTGCTGTGCAGGATCCCAAGAGCCTGTTGGGTATTTTCTCATGGCTGAAGCATTTACTGTGCATTTACACAGCAGTGCTAGAGCATGCACAGTACAACTGTGCTTGCACATGGAGGGGAGCATGACCATGAATTAGTAGAGAGTCCTGGCCAGCAGCAGTGGGATCAAGGACGACACACAAAGCCTCTAGACTATCCCGAGGCTTCCCTCTACGTGGATAGTTATGTTACCTTAACTCACAGGTTTTGCTTTTAAAGCATGGGACATGTGGGATCAAATTTACTGTAAAAGGTTAAATTATTTTAGATATAGTATTTGAGTTCCTTGTATCCTGGCAAGTATTGATCATTTTGAAAAGTGATCTCCATTGAACATAACGTTTGATTTTTTTTTTTGTATACTCAATTTTTTTGTCCATATTTTTTCCAGGTCCCCTCTAAAACCTCCCTTTAAGTCACATGATTTTGTGCAGTGCAGATTCTTTCTCGATATCTGTGTATGAAATATCAAGGACCATAGAGAGGGTTGGTGTGTGACTAGCTGTGCTGTAATATCTCAGTGGTGAGAAACCTTCTAGGATTTGCAAATCACAAGGCGGTTCCTTTAGGTTTTTTCATTTTTACCAGTGTTTCCTTTTTGCATTCTCAAAAATATAACAATTAATGACAGCAGAAGTTGTATTGTCATTAATGTAAAAGAATACAGAGCAAACACAATCTGCTTTAATTAGTTTGTCAATGCAAAGCTTGCCCTAAGCGGCACAGCTAAAGTAAGATTGATTTACTGTGTCCTTGTTGTGCTTTGTGAAGATTTAAAAGATTCTTTTCTTATGGTGGCAGGTTCTAAATGCACTTCATTTAAAATATCCCATGATGAATGAAAGTGAGAACCAAGAGGTACATGGAATGCACACAATCAATCATTTTATATTAGCTCAGAGAAATTATAAATGAAGCAAAGAATGATTTTTGTAATGGTAAAGATTTTTAAACAACCCACACCTCTTTTAATACTTACTGACCTCTTTAAAAGAAATACATTTAAAGAGGCATTTAAAATATCATGCAAGATAACAGTTGTAGTGTATATAAATTCATATGACCATCAGACATAAAAAGTTATTTTTGGCACTTTTTAAAGTAGTTTTTTTATTTTTTGTTTAAACTAAGACAGTACAAAATTATAAATAAAATGTAATTTATATTGGATAATACAGAAGTTATATATACTTTTTTTAGAAAGCAGTTTGCAAGTGAAGTATGGGTTGAGCTTGCTGCTTCAAAGACAGCAATGATATTTAATAATAGGGAAAAGATACTATGCAGACATTTTGAGTGTTTGCTTGGTTCAAAAAAGCGTGTTATGTAGTTGGACACCATACTACTATTTTTCAACTCAGTCTATTTGCAAGCAATGGGATGTCTGACAGCAAAACAGTATAAATGTATAAATAGAATTTTGTACATTCAGCCATGATTTCTAGTTATCAGCTGGTGCACCAGGCCCCTTCAGGTTACTAGCTGACAAGTTAATAAATTAATACATCCCCTGCAGAATGCACACTCTGCATTGTAGGAGGAGATCGGTGACTGCAAGATTAAGGGGTGGGGCCTCCATTTTGTGCATGTTTAAGGGGTGGGGCCTCTATTTTGTGCATGTTGCAGCAACTTGAATATAAACTAAGATTTGATTTGAGGCCATTTTTGGCCATGAATTTTCAGTTTATATTTGACGGTATCCTGAAGTATTAGAAGTTTAAGTTGCTATGGCACCATTCTTATTTTTCCTATTTTTGTCTGTAAGCTGTCCTCTGTTATATGTACAGTATATCTGAAAGCAGACAATCATTCTGCTTTAAATAGTCAATAGTGCATACTCAACAAAATATATTTCTAAACAGCATTACGTATTTTACTGCAAATAAGTGTGGGACAAATCTTTTCCCAGGTGCATCCTTTTGTTGCTCATTCGAACTGAAAATTATGGAAAGTTTTCCTAGCTCTTATGCTATTTTATCTTAATAAACGCAAAGCAGATTGATCCAAGAACACATTTTTCAGTTTTCATAAGAGGGCAGCTGACAGTTATAGAGTGGAACCCAAATGGGCTTTTTTATAGAACTTCCCGACTTAGCCAGGAAACAACCTATCAACACTAGAGAAGCTCTTATTGTGTCTCTCATTATAAATGTCAGCTTGACGTAAAACTATGACACGTGACTCCCGTGGCAATGTGAAAATGGATAATAGGTCACTCTACACTTATGTAAGAACGAAAGGAAACACATTTGACGGAAGTCTGATCACACATGATATTAAGCAAATGTTTAGTTTGAAGAGCTTAGATGGCAATACTGAAACAAAAGCAGCACACACATAACTACTGTCTAAATCTACCATTCTAACCTGTTAAAAATGTAAAACAGGCATGTTGCTACAATGATAGTAAAGGTAAGTTTGTCTTGTGGGCTGCTGTACCTTCCGATCCTCTCGTACACTTTACAAAATCCTCCATAGAGTCAAGGCAGGTTTCTCAAAAATGAATGGTATTATAGGGCTTTGAGGACTGTAGTCCTGACAACTCTGCATCAATGGGGGGAGGGGGGGTAAGTGATATTGAACTGTAACAGTGAGGCTTACTAGAAATTGACCAACATTTACTTTGATTTTTGCTTCATAAGTTCAGGTCCACTTATATTTTTCTGTTTTGTGGCAAGATGTATTTGGGTCGTCTTGCTAAATCAGTGGGTGTTTCAAATGTTTCTGTTATGTTGTTGATAACAAAGCGGAAAGAGACAGGAAGCGAGGGCTGAATAAACTAAGATATTGGTGGAAGAGATTAAGATTTTGCTGTTTTCATTATTTTTAGAAGGGGTTGCAGCTGTTTTGAGTACAGTATTTTCATCATCCATGTGCTAGTGATAGAGTGTACCTCTAGAGCATTTTTGACTTTCAGCCAAAAATGAATATTGTTGTGACAAAATATAAATGGAGCTTAACATCGTACCCTATAGTTGCAGATTTTACAATTTCCGATAGCATTACAAAGCCTCACGATAAGTCTAGTTGGAAAAAATAAATGAAAATACGTTTGGGATATTGAAAATCTTTATCTTGACTGCTTCCTGACACAGTTCTTAGCATACACCATAGAAAGGCAATGTGAAACATTCCGATGAGTTCTAGGCTTCATTTATAGCTGATTAAACTGTTGTGTTCAGCTAACCACAGGAAAACTGATGTCAGAGCCATTAGTTATATATGAAGCATTACAATCTAAAGAGGTTATAGTATGCCAGGTTAAAGCAAACGTGTCTCTTTGATGGTAAGTAGCTATTCACCAAGAAGTAATAGCATATATTGAGACATGCCAAAAAACAATCATTGGAAGGGTGATGCCATCAAAAAATGATGTCATGTGGGGGAAGCAAGTACCCAGCAGAAAATACATTGTAGTATAAAGCCCCATAGACACTTGTAATAATGGTTGTCTAAATTGTTTCTCTATTGTTTCAGGTAGCCTTTTCCCTTCCAAACACACTGTTCAGCTTTTTCCTGTAATGAATATCTCATCAGGGCATCGTATCATAGGATTTCCCGTAGGAATATAAAAATTCAGATAGCTCACCTAACACTCTGAACAGTGTATAGACTGTGGAATATAACTCTGCAGTTAACGCAATGACTTGGATCAACAAACTTAATTATTCTTAATGATTTGTAACATTCTATATAATCAGAGACAGGTTTGTTTTAAATGAATATGCAAGAAAAAATGATGGAAGAAAGGATCGAGAAACCTTGTCAGCTTTGTAACATTTGTGGATTTTACAGAATCTCATCTACATTTCAAAATAGAATAATATTGAGCGTGAACACACTGGCATACAGAATTCTGTTGAAATTCTTAGAAACTTAAAGAGTCGCTGTAGTGACAAATAGTAGAATGCAGTATATTATTTAAAATAGCTATTTTTCCGTTAAAACGGAAACACTTCTTCCTACATCCATATATTGCTGTATACTGGTATGTATCCCTGCCCTCCCAGTGATGTTTAGCCTTGGCTGAATAGATATGTAGACCCCTCCCCCATACACATACACACACACACACACACCCCAGAGCATTCTGAGAGGCCAGGTATAATTTGTACTGGTTTTGGAACTTTCAGTAACCAAGCATTCCACAGAGATGCACCTGACAGGGCCGAAGATGTCACCACCTGTGATAAATTTCAGAATCTAAATTTTTAATAATATTTCAATTTTATATTTTTAATCACAATATTTTACTACAGTTCCTCTTTCATAGGTTGCATAGATTAAAATGTATGTGAAAAGCTATAACTAAAGACATACATTAGCTATTGTATGTTGAACTCATGTATGTCCCATGGAAGAATTGGATCAAGAGTGTGCTCACAAGGTTACTGCTGCTGGACATAGACATGCACACACTATAATACTAAGAAAAGTTCATGTAGACACCAGTTCTCAAGCTATAGAATGCTACAGAAAGTTGCATAAAAATAAAGATATTATCACACATGGAACAAATTTTGGTATGATTTCTAAGGTGTAAAGAACATGAAGTTGTCAGTTCAAATAAATCTGTTATCACACCAAAACAGCTGGTAACAAGTCAGCACTGTTTAGATTTCAATTCCTCGAGCACCTTGTAACATTGGGAAAGTAGACAGTATTAAACTCCATTCCAACATGTTATGCTTATTGCATGATTCATATTGGTGAATAATAAACTGTTTTGTTACAAATGGCAATTTACTGAGGGCTCTTTCACACCAGAGCCCTTTTCTGCGCTGTAACGCAAAGGCAGTTCTTTGCGTTAACCAAGGTAAAATGAAAGTCCATAGATTTCATTTTACCTTTCACACCCAACGCTGCCTTTCGGTACGTTGCGGTTCCAACGCACCCGGGAGCGTCGATCCGCTGGGAGCCGGCGTTTTCCGTCAGGTTCAATTAATAGCTACCGCCGCTGATTGCGTCACACCGCAGATACCCAACGACACGGCGCAGACTATCAATGCGTGCAGGAGAACGGCTCCTGCACACATTGTCTGGTGTGAAAGGAGCCTGACATGCTTCCCACTTACATTTGTTACTTTATACATGTGTGTTTCCAGTAGAGATCTTGGTTTTAAATCCAAGTAGGTTATATTACTCTCCAAGATACCCATGAGCCAGTCAAAAGAAACGTTCTGCCTGTCTTTATGCCATAGTAAAATGAATACAATCAGCTGGCATATTCTTTGCTTTGTTCAGTACTGCTAAAAAGGTTTATTGAAGGTTATGTCTAATCGTATTCTGTAATCTGCTGAAGGGAAAACTGTGGCTGTAAAACCAATAGGGACGAAAAAGTTTAAAGTATAATCACTTCTGATTCCTGCTTGTATTTCTAAAGTCATTTATGGCAAATTACATATTGTGGAAAATCCTTTAATGTGGGGAACACACATATGGTCTGCACCATGCATGTGTTTTGCACTTACATCACTTGGATCTGCAATTTAAAATGTCTACTGCAGTTCACCAGTGATGCAACTTGACCTGCTACCCACTGAAATATGATGAGGAATTTTGTCAGGCAGTCAACCTTTAAAAAAATGGAACATGGGTCCATCTATCAGTTATGTGGTGGTGAGCAAAGGAGAGAACCAAAGGGTATCCTAGTACAGTATCCAACAGGGGTCCAATAATCCCAGGTTACTCATTTACACATTAGCTAGTGAAGTATGATCCGGTGTTAGTCATGGAGCAGATATGTCAGCATATTTACACATCAGCTGAAAAATTTAGTTGGCTTTTTTATTTTATTTTGCGCTCGTATGATTATAGACAAATACACTACAGACTGGAAAAATGCTTGCTACCAACAAAATAGGATTAGCATGCTTTGAAATGTGTAAGTGCCTTAGCATGCCATACTTTAGCAGATGAGTTAAACGTTAGGAGTAAACATGTAATGCTATGATCCATGATGGCTCATTTGTTTTGGTGTTTTTCATTTAAAACTTTTTCAAACTTTTATCTCTATAAATGCATGTCTTCTTTTATGCTGTTTTATTTAACCTGCATGCCACAGACCAGACACTGACCAGTTCATCTACCTTTAGTGGAAATTGTTTTTCTCTTTTCCTCAAATTATTAGGATTTCTTTTTAAATTACGTGTGGCTAAATAAGGTGTATGCCAAAAAAAGTAAACTTGTTGTGATAGTAAATATTCTTGAAAATATCCACAGTTTGGTGTTGGATTGAATACTCTGCATAGCAGGCATGTGTATATCATTACAGGTTGCCATACATGTTTAAATATGTTCATGCATTCAAGACTGTAAAGCCATAGTTCTCAAACCTGTGCTTAGGCCTCCAAACAAGTGGGCATTTAGTGGACTACCTCCCTAAGATGAAGCTGGATTTGTTGTGAATCAAACTAATTTGTAGGCTTCAGTGGGATCCTTTGTGGGCATCTTCCAAAATGCATTCTTGGAGAGACCTAAGAACAGGTTTGGGAAGCCTAAAGTGTAAATTCACTCACAACAGATATATCATTAAAGTGCTGGCACTGGTGGATTGGATCAACTACTGGCTTCTTATATCTGTCAGGAACACTAGGAGTAAAATCTACCCCTTTCAGTTGGATATTCAAGCAACATGTTTCTGCCTTTTTCTGCCATCTTCAGCATTGGAAAGTATAATCCATTCCAACTAGAAGATTGGAAATTGCTGAAGAAGTTTCTGACAGATATAACAACCTGGATGAGTGATTTGAGATGTAGCCACCATACCATCTATCCAACACAGTTATCGGTAGATTCGTCCATTATCTGATTCTATCAATTCATGAAGTCAGCAAACTGTGCATTAGCTTAAATACATTGCAAACAACAAGCCACAAAATTGTTTCCAGATGTGCAAGTGTGAAAATTGTGGCCGAGGAAAGATCATTGCACATCAACCAGTCAGCTTTTGTTCGTTAACTTTCACTGGGAATTTAACGTGAAACCTGATTGGCTGCTGTGGAAACATCATCTCTTTTTTGTTACAGTTTTTGTAAATTTTCTCTTTTCTTATGTTGACTTGTACTGATATACACAGGACTCTTATTACAGAGCTACACATGAGTCATGAAATGCTAATACATAAGCTGTTGAGGTAGCTATAACAGAACAGATTGAGAACGTTTGCTCCAGGTTTTGTGCCATTGCATGTATTCATTTAAATACTAAAAATCTGCAGTACTGCTGGAACCATATCTGACTGCTAGGTTTCAATTGACAGCTGAGGATTTGTGACTGGACCATGAATCAAAACGGCAGGCATTTATACCCCAGTGCCAGTGAGGATACATTGGGAATAACTTGGCAAAGGTAAAATTTTAATTATTTCCAACCCTACACTTCATCTATAAATTACATTGAGACATAGCTCTGTTGTAGCTTCCCCCACCCCTCCTTCTCTGTCTCCTGGAAACATTTATTTACATATCACAATTAACCAAAACATTTGTGCATAGAGCTGTTAAAACACATTTGTTCCACAGTAGTCTTTCCTGAGATGGCTGAACAGCTTGGGCAAACTGGTTTGCTGACTGCTTATCTGCTGAAGTAAAAGTCAAGCACAGCAGATCCGGCGAGTAGCTAACGGGTTAATGTCTGGATCTCGCGTGGCTGCTGTCAAGTAAAAGCTTTTATACATCAAAATTGTCTTCAGGAAGCATACGCTTCAGATGTTCGAAAGAACTGGAGTTATATGACACTGTATGTACATTGTTTACTAGCAGCACACCATAAACAAGATCATACATAAATACACCTCTATTCATACATGTCATCATACAGATCTTACCTTTCTACATGCAGTGGTAAACTAAATCATGAACTAACCTACTAATCAACATACTAACTGATTGCTAAAGGCATTTTACTTTGTTTAGTCTTATTTAAGGTAAGAGAAAGCATGTAAGCATGTTTTACATAAATCTTTAGTTATATTTACAAAACGAACGCTTGCTCACTAAAAAACAATGCTAATTGTTTGTCGCTCGCATGTTAGAAGTGGTTTGATAGAAAGAAGAATGGCAAAATCTTGAAAAATAAAAGAGATTTAGTAAAACATTGGAGATTTGCTAGCAGGTGCTGGAGCTACCTGATTGTTGGTGTGGGTGGTGGTTTTTTATGGTATAAATGCATGCTTTTGTTGTATATGAAATACATGATTGTTCTAGTTACATCCAGAAATTGCTCTATAAATTTGCATTGATAATATGTTTTGTGGTTACCATATAGCAAAGCATAATTAAAATAAAAAATAAAAAAAAAAATGAAAATGTTATTGAGAAAACAATACAAAAAAATATGCTTTTTTTATTCCAGTCTATTCGTTTGATGAAATAAAGCCTAAAGTCAGATTGGGACTATTATACCTAATTTGCTTGTAGATTTGATGTATACCAGCCTGACTGCCATTTGAAAGTAGCACAGGTATTGTATGGGTGAAATGGAAGCCCAGTCATATATATGTGTGTGTATATATATATATATATATATATATATATATATTCACACACACTGGTTAAAGGGCCCACTCCCTAAACAATGGGCACAAGGCCTTGGCCGTGACCCCCTGCGATGCGTGTACAGCCGCACGCTCTCTCTCGCGCACGCCGACCCCTGTGCCCATGCTCTTCTGCTCTTTGAAGTCTGTCCATGTGCTGCGCATGCGTGCAAGACACAATGCAGGGACACAGGAGGATGCAGCGACAGGGACTTTATTATATAGGATAGATGAATGGATAGATAGACAAACAGACAGATAGAGATAGATAGATAGATAGATAGATAGATAGATAGATAGATAGATGGTCTTCATCATGCAACTGCTGCCTTTCCTGTCATCACACTGGCTTACAGATAGATACATGCAGATACTGTATGCAGATTTGTCAGATTTGACCATTCTTAGTGTGGCTA
Source organism: Hyperolius riggenbachi (assembly GCF_040937935.1). Classification (NCBI taxonomy): domain Eukaryota; kingdom Metazoa; phylum Chordata; class Amphibia; order Anura; family Hyperoliidae; genus Hyperolius; species Hyperolius riggenbachi. Next base: position 399,616,360 of record NC_090646.1, read on the forward strand.
AATTGTTTAAATGTCAAGCCAGCATTTTTCATTAAGAGACAATTTACAGATGCACATCTGTCATCTGTGACATTCCACTGATAACCGAGAGATGTCCTGGGTGTGGGTACAGCAATGGGATGAATTACAGCCGCAGCCTGGTCCCATAATTGTAGGTCCACTTATTGCCTTGCTCCACAGCACTGCCTGCCATTTTATTATTTTGAACTGAGAGGTTTGAGAGCACTTCATGAATGGAGCACCTACTCAATGCCTTATCAAAAAATCTATCTAAATGAGCACCGAAGATGGTCAGTGAGAGGCCAAGAATTACAACATGCTCTTAGTTTTTATATAAATTGTATGCAGCTTGAAACTGGACCAATCATAATAACTTCCTATCAATTCTGATTGGTCCAGTTCAAAGCTGCATAAAATTGACATGAAATGTAAATGCCGGCTAGTGGACTAATCCTAGTCTTTGGGACCAATAATATCTTTACATCGTGGCTCTTGGGGCTCGTCTTTAAGGAGAGGTGGGGTGGCACAAATTGATGATTGGCACAATTAAATGTAGTGGGATACACATTGCTTTAATAAAAAGTAGACCCAGATTTATATAAACTCTCTTTTTCTGCTTATATTAACAGCTCATTTTAAATATTACTCTATCTACTCTCAAATATATACAGTTTGTCCATAAATATTTGTACAAAAAACAACTGGCAGAGCACTAAAAAGGATGAAACCCAGCATATGGTGATGTCCACGAGTTCCACCTCTTTGCCAACAGAAGGTTTTCAATCAAGTATTAGAAATGAACATTTTATTTCCAGTTATTTCCTTTGCCCAATTACTTTTGAGCCGCTGAAATGAACTAATTGTGTTAAAAAATGCTTTAGTTGCCTCATGTTTTATGCATTTTTTCTGTTCACCCCACTGAATTAAAGCTGAAAGTCTGCACTTCAACTGCATCTGAGTTGTTTCATTTAAAATTCATTGTGGTGATGTACAGACCAAAATCAGAAAAAAAGTTGTCTCTGGCCAAATATTTATGAACCTGACTGTAGATGATCAATATATTTGTAAACTTGTACTACGAGTTTAATGATACCTACAAAAATCTATGTTGTTATTGAAGAGTTGTTTGAGGCAAGCTAAATAACAGTTGTGAGTTTTCATAAATCTATGTTGTGATTCAGGCAGTATGATAACATTTCTTAGCACCAGTCAAAACCCCTCTGCAGTAAATCATATATAGTATATTGCATAGTATTGTATAGTTCAATAGGGTTAGTTGCATACATATACAATATTATATTATACTACTATATCATTGACCTCTCAGCAACTTCTTACTGTAGAAGACAACCAGACTGAGGTAAGATGAGCTAATTATTGGTTTTATTTAAAAGTGAATATAGCTGAGAATTCTGTGCTCTTTTAAATCATCCTTGTGAAGGAAACTTAAAATGACAGAAATATGAAGACTTCAATCCCTGCCTTATGTTTAATAATGCCTCTTACCTGGCTGTTGTGTTGATCCTCTGCCAAGTATTTTTCCTGGGTCACTGACTTGGAATGGGTATGCAGATCAGGTGTTCATTCCACTCTGACTCTGGATACTTGCTGAAGGTATGTGACCCAATGAGCACTAAAGCCAACAGATCTGCATGGCAATCACACAATGGCCATATTTAAACTGAATTTAAAGGGATACTGTAGGGGGGGTCAGGGGAAATTGAGTTGAACTTACCCGGGGCTTCTAACGGTCCCCCGCAGACATCCTGTGTTGGCGCAGCCACTCACCGATGCTCCGGCCCCGCCTCCAGTTCACTTCTGGAATTTCAGACTTTAAAGTCTGAAAACCACTGCGCCTGCGTTCCCGTGTCCTCGATCCCGCTGATGTCATCAAGAGCGCACAGCGCAGGCCCAGTATGGTCTGTGTCTGCGCAGTACACTCCTGGTGACATCAGCGGGAGCGAGGACACGGGCGTGCAGGCGCAGTGGTTTTCTGACTTTAAAGTCAGAAATTCCAGAAGTGAACTGGAGGCGGGGCCGGAGCATCGGTGAGTGGCTGCGCCAACACAGGATGTCTGCGGGGGACCATTAGAAGCCCCGGGTAAGTTCAGCTCATTTTCCCCCGACCCCCCTACAGTATCCCTTTCAATTTTTTGAACTGAATTTAGATTACAGCTTCCCATATCCCTTACCACCTGCAAGATGTTTTTCTTCTTCTTCTTTTTTTTTTTTTTTTTGCTGGATGTTAAGACTCATAATGGTTTGATTTTGATAGCCATAACCATTTAAGCATCTTGACATCTGCAGTTTAAGACATCAGGGAGAACTCCTCTGGAGGTTCAAAAAATGCAACCCCTTTTTATTTTCAGATGGAGAAAGGTTTTTATTTAACAATATTTAATATGATACATAGACAAAGCATAACTTCTGTTATTACTCACTCATCACAAGTCATCTTTAAAGGGGCACTATGGTGAAAATTATGCTGTTCTATTATCCCCACCATCTGTAATTTAACAGGGACAGCATACATTTTTCCATAGAGCTTGTGTTAAAAAAATAGCTCCTAACAATTTTTCTCTTCTACACAGCTACACAGCATTAAATCAGCTGTTCCAGATGGGGATGCAACCGGCTGGACGTTCCCTGCCAACTGCTATCAGCCTTCTGTCTCTCTCTGCCACTGCTGATTTATAACTACACACCACAGAGCCACGTTGTTGCAGACTTCTCATGTGTAGCTATAAAGTAATTAAATAAACAGGCTTCTAATTAGTTACCTACTAGTTACTTCATATCTACATGTGAGAAGCCTGCAACAACACGGCTCTGTAGTGTATAGTTATAAATTAGCTGTGGCAGAGAGAGACAAAAGACTGATAGCAGAGATCAGGGAACAGCAAGCCCATCACATCCCTGTCAGGAACAGCTGATTTAATGATGTAGATCAGATGTGTAGAAGAGAAAAATTGGTGTTAGGAGCTATTTTTTTTTTCATAGAACACAAGTTCTATGGAGAAATGTATGCTGTCCCTATTAAGTAACTGATGGTGGGGATAGTGGAATAGCATAATTTTTGCCATATTGCCCATTTAATTGCACTTTACAAATATGTATTTTGCCTTTCTAGTTCTGTTTTGCCTGAGTGTATCTCTGCTTCCCTTTCTCTGGCTATGTAGTGTAAAGAAAAGATAAGAGATGTATGTGAAGTTTTCTCTTCCCCTTCATATGCAACCTATACATACCCGTAAATGATGGTGATGCAAGAAATACAATTGTCCTGACTATCTGGAAGTAGAAGTCTGGTTCAGTCAAGGTCTTCTTGTTCTTAAGGCACCTACACACTATCTGACATTTTTAAAAGATCAGATTACATTTTTTTAAAAATTGAACAGATTTAAGGTGGAACTTCCATCTACCTTCTTTTCACCTGCATGGGAAATAATTGGCAAATTCCCTTGTATTACCTACATTTTTGGTACTCAATTGGTTTGTAAGCTTAAATATTAATATGGTGGAATTTGTTTTGTGTGTAGTATAAAATTTGTGAATATTTAATAGTAGGGATTCTATAGAGCTACTGTAAGGGAACTTTGCCTATAAAAAAGTGCCTAAAGGTACCCATACACTTATCGATTTCTGCCCTCGATATACAGCCAATTCAACCACTTTGATTGAATCGGCTATAAATTGATGCAGCAGCCAGCATGATCAATTCGACCAGAAATCAATTGATTTACTTGATCGGTCTGGATGGAAAATCTAGGTCGATCGGCTGCTGGTTGCAGATCAATGGCCCATAGTGTTACATTGGATCAAATAGTGCAACACTGCATTTCAAAGGATTTTCAATAGATTTCATATTGAAAATTATTGGAAATCGGTTCCTAGTTTGTGGCACACATCAGATAGATTCCCGTCAGATTCCACATGACAGGCCTTTGCCAGGAATCTAGCTGATACTTGAATCTGCTAGAAATCTACAGGAGTATTGATACCTTTAGTGAGTGATGTCATCTTTCACATAAAGTGGCAGAGCTGGCCAATCCGGTTGCACTGACACAATCTCCACCCAGCAGCTTTCACTGGGGAGTCAGTTAGTGCACTTGTGTATTCTACTGAAAAGTAAACATATTACGCCATTGGAGGCGTATATTTTAATCTTTTGTTAACATGTAAGATATCCATACAGAGTTACAGAGTACAATAAAAACATAGTATGAGTATTCAGTAAAGAGTAAATAGTTCAGTTTCACCTTTCTACCAGCAAAACTGATCAATTTTGTATTTTATGGCCAAAAATATTTAAAAGGCTTCTTTATGAAGTTATGTTATATGCAGATAACATGATCCTCAGCAGTACATAGTTGATTTTCATTACAATGTTGTACTATTGTGACAGTTTCCTGCATGTTACTGAATGGAATCATGTACTGTACTAAGGTATACTGAATTATTCAATATATCCTGTAAAGAACAGTGTAATAAATCTGCACTGTATAAATACAGGAAATTAATAAATAATGCACTCTAGTGGAACTACGTATGGAAATATTTTTTTTACAGGATTCCAGGGTTTTACTTTGCTTTATAATCTTTATGAAAAGAGAAAGTTACATCAAGAATAGGGCTTACTGCACTGCAGATTTTTAGTTTTCTTTATAACAAATATAATAAAAATTTTGGTGTGTGTTTAAATTTTAAGTCCAAATAAGGTGACACTGATGAAGCTTGATTTAGTGATCAGCTGGCAGGGAAATTGTTTTTATTGCAGCTCTCCGGACCTCATAAATAATTCTGCATATTTAGCAGACAAATAATCTCCTCCCAAAGGTTTTTAGATCTCTCTCAGAGAGCTAGAATGAACATTGGCCAGACTCTCCTAGTGCCATTCTTGTGGAAATGGATCAGCAATCCATTAAGATGCCGTTAGATAATCTAATTTGGAGACTAATCTCTAAATTAGCCAGACCCCACACTTGTAGCACGCCTAAGAAAAATTAAAAAGAAAGGGTAAAATAAGTTTATGTTCAAATCAACGGAGGTAGCTGAAGTGTGAAGAAGACTGTTTGTTTTTTTTCTCCCCTCTTTTTGTGTAGCTGTGAACACGTCTCAGGCCGTCTGGTAACTAGGAGAAACCAGACATGATGTAATTCCAGATTGAACTTGAACTTCAGGGACTTAGAATGTGGGGCAGTGGGAACAATGGACCACAGGAATCAATAATGTCCATTTAACAGACGACCATGTTGGGAACTCTGTGTTAGCATTTATGGGAGAGAAACAGCAGGATCTGCTGTGTGACCAGAATGAGATGGTACAGATACAAGATGTTGAAAGTAAAGAAAACAACTTTTTTTCCCTTTTTGTTCAAGCAAATGTTTTCTTCTGCCTTTTTTTTTCTGTGAGCGCCCTGTGCAGATTCCTGCAGGATTAAAAAATATTTTTAAAAAAGCAAAGTTATCTCTGTGGTAAGCCAGTTGCCTGCTCTAAGAACTCTTTGTTCACTTAGGTAGAACAAACTTAATCTTACATTTCCTGTCAAATGATTTTTGGAATAATTTGAGGAAATATAGATCAGCTAACCACCCTAGCAAGTTTTGATTAGTAACTGTTTTTTGGAATCTGGAGAATAAATTTGCAAATTACCAGAAATAATTTCATATAGAAAGTAGTAGGCCTATACTGCTCCTTAATATCTCAGTTTTTACTCATGACACTGCAGGCCATGTTCAATATTTAGCAAATTTGCTTGAAGAGACTCATTGATGAAATCACACGGAATAACCTGCATTCAGTTGCAAATCCATTTTCTCTGTCTTTGTCTTTATTCTCTGCCCCTCTCTCTGTCTATCTCATGAGTATATTACTTATAAGGCCTTAATCACATTACATTATGTAAAATTCCATTATAATGCACATATCACCATGTAAATAGTGTGTGTTAACACACGTGTTATTTCATAACCTGATGGTACACACGCATTTTAAAATATGACATCCAGGAACATGTAATAGACAGCCCCTTTTCAACACAATGCAACACAGTTAATTACTGTGACTAAGCACTTTAATATGGCCTTGTGCATGGAAACTGATGTAAGTCCGAAGGAGAGGCGTAAAGATCATTAATGCAAATTTGCAAAAAAAAATAGGACAGAGTTAAGAGCTATACGTAGTTAGTTGATTTGGACATAAGCAGTGATGGTTCCAGAAATTCTTTCGGAATGTCTGCAAATATGTGTTATCTAGAATTATAGCAAATGCGGCAAGTACTTGTCGCTCCGATTATGTCACAGGACAATAATCCACCATTGCAAAGCACACCGTGGCATAAACTGAGAAAATAACTATTAGTTCGGGGAACAGGGGATGAGTAGGGATGGGGAATGAGTACATTCTGAGCCCAATCTTCATGTAGGCATTTTTTTAATAGAATCAAATATTTAGTGTATACCCCACAAAACATGTAGATTATACAGAAAGACTGTATCATATTAATACTTGTGTTGCACAAAAATAGTATTTCTTGCATATTATAAACATAGTTTCCTTATAAATCAACTTCCATTATATAAAAAGCTGTACTTATTTTGGGTTCTTAACTGTTTACTGTAAATATGGTGAGTGTATAGTCCTATTAATCAGTGTCTGAAGAAAGAATTGTTTTAGACTATTTGTATTGCCGAGGATCATCCATTCATGATGAAACTTTACAGTGGACCTACAGTTCCTACATGTACTATGCCTATAAAGAATATCTTGCCCTCTATTTAGCATAAAAATATATAGTGTTGCAAAAGACATGTTTTATTTGAACTTGAAAATGCTTGTTTTTTTCCCCTGAGCTGTGGACATGTGGGGTCACAGATTATACCAGTTCAGATGCATGCTGGGAGAGAAATCTAAAATTAAAATTACTTTTGAAATATTATATAAGGGCTAAATATTGTTTGTTATGGAAAACCTTTTAGTAACTTTGAGAATGTTATTATTCTGATATCTTACCAACCACAAAATGAACTTTGTTTAATGATCATGTTAGTTGTCCACTTCAGTTCTTCATAGTCAAGTTGGAAAACTGTGATGTCTATACAGGAATTTCCAGAACTTTAAAGAAAAAAGTGGTTGGATTGGTTAGGGTGGATTTTCTTGGCCAGGCATTACTGTTTGCCTCATACAATCTGATTTGGTGAAAAGCCTGCCTGTTCTCCCCAGCGCCTCACCTTCACTCTATAGCAGGACACATGCATACTCTTCCAAGCAATGAGTGCAAGTCCACAGTCTAATGTATGTGCACTGCATAATGTGCATTTCAGCCATAGCTGCATACTGGTCCATATATATATATATATATATATATATATATATATATATATATATACACATACATACATACATACATACAGTGGGATGCAAAAGTTTGGGCAACCTTGATGATTGTCATGATTTTCCTGTATAAATCATTGGTTGTTATGATAAAAAATGTCAATTAAATAAATCATATAGGAGACACACACAGTGATATTTGAGAAATGAAATTAAGTTTATTGTATTTACAGAAAGTGTGCAATTATTGTTTAAACAAAATTAGGCAGGTGCATAAATTTGGGCACCACAAAAAATAAATCAAATCAATATTTAGTGGATTTTCCTTTTGCAGAAATTATACTCTCTAAACGCTTCCTGTAATTTGTCTGGATTCTGGTTGAAGGTATTTTGGCCCATTCCGCTTTACAAAACATCTTTAGTTCATTCAGTTTTGAAGGCTTCTGAGCATGGACAGCTCTCTTTAACTCACACCACAGATTTTCAATTATATTCAGATCTGGGGACTGAGATGGCCATTCCAGAACGTTGTACTTGTTCCTCTGCATGAATGCCTTAGTGGATTTTGAGCAGTGTTTAGGGTTGTTGTCTTGTTGAAAGACCCAGCCGCGGCACAGCTTCAGCTTTGTCACTGATTCCTGGACATTGGTCTCCAGAATCTGCTGATACTGAGTGGAATCCATGCGTCCCTCAACTTTAACAAGATTCCCAGTCCCTGCACTGGCCACACAGCCCCACAGCATGATGGAACCACCACCATATTTTACTGTAGGTAGCAGGTGTTTTTCTTGGAATGCTGTGTTGTTTTTTCTCCATGCATAACGCCCCTTGTTATGCCCAAATAAGTCAGTTTTAGTTTAATCTGGCCACAGCACCTTATTCTAAAATGAAACTGGCGTGTCCAAATGTGCTGTAGCATACCTCAAGCGGCTCTGTTTGTGCAGTGGGCGCAGAAAGGGCTTTCTCTGCATCACTCTCGCATACAGCATCTCCTTGTGTAAAGTGCGCCGAATGGTTGAACGATGCCCAGTGGCTCCATTTGCAGCAAGATCATGTTGTAGGTCTTTGGTGCTGGTCTGTGGGTTGATTCTGACTATTCTCACCATTCGTCACTTCTGTTTAGTTGAGATTTTTTGGGGTCTGCCACTTCGAGCCTTAACTTGAACTGAGCCTGTGGTCTTCCATTTCCTCCATATGTTTCTAACTGTGGAAACAGACAGCTGAAATCTCTGAGACAACATTCTGTATCCTTCCCCTAAACCATGATGGTAAACAATCTTTGTCTTCAGGTCATTTGAGAGTTGTTTTGAGACCCCCATGTTGCTACTCTTCAGAGAAAAGTAAGAGGAGGGAATTGACCCTTTTAAATACTCTTTCTCATAATTTAATGCACCTGTGTATGTAGGTCAGGGGTCACTTAGCTTACCAAGCCAATTTGAGTTCCAATAGTTCGTTCTAAAGGTTTTGGAATCAATAAAAAGACAACAGTGCCCAAGTGTATGCATCTGCCTAATTTTGTTTACACAATTATTGCACACTTTCTGTAAATCCAATAAACTTCATTTCACTTCTCAAATATCACTGTGTGTGTCTCCTAGACCTATATGATACATTTAACTGCCATTTTTTTATGTAACAACCAACGATTTATACAGGAAAATCATGACAATTAACAAGGTTGCCCAAACTTTCGCATCCCACTGTATTCTAGTCTATTCATGCATTTATCTGTCTATTCAGATAATCTGTTCATCTAATTTGTCTCCTTGTTGAGTTCCTATAAAAATAATTAGAGATGGCCAATGAGATGCAGATTCCAGCTTGCATTCAAATTTAATGTGAATTCTATGCAGCTTGGAATTAAAAAGGGTCAATATCAACATGAAGTGTGTTTTCACAATTCCTAGCTACACACATTTGGTATGAAATGATTTGCATGTATTTCACCATGTGTAAAAAATATCAACGAACGATGGAAAGAAAAGGAAACACACTTCTATCAAAAATAAGCCATGCTGTGTTCCACTTTTGCAGGAGAAAAGATTAATTTCAAGAAAACTACATTGAGTGAAGGGTTTTTTATGTTAAGTGGTTAATTGGCTAATCCAGTTAAAATCATTCAAGGTGTGTGTCAGATGTATCAATTAGTACACGAATCTACGATAAACATACCAGAATCAAAACATCTTAACTTCAAAACTCCAGTTTTACTATTTCAAGTGGAAAACAAGAAAATCCATTTTGTTCAACCACCCCCAATATAATCAATTATCTTTAATGGTATTGATAATAGAATGCCCTTACATCTTTTGCTAAAAGTAAACTTATTAGCAACTGACTACTTCCCTGAACTATTGATGATAGATATGTGCCTATCACAGTGCCCTCTGTAGCAGGTTTCTATGATGTTTCTTTTAGAACAGAACAATTTTTATTTCCCTTAGATGCTAATTTCTCTGGAAGTTCAAGTCAGCACTGCCTTGTGAGTGCTGTTTGTACTATTAAATAAGCTATTTATAGCATTCTTTTTATTACTATTCCTTTTTCCAGTGTAGAGGTGGAAGTGGTGGCGGAGTGGTTAGCGCTCTTGCCTTGCAGCCCTGGATCCCCGGTTCCAATCCCAGCCAGGTCAACATCTGCAATGAGTTTTAGTTAGTGGCAAGACAATACACTCTGTACTGCCCTGCGTAATATGTTGGCGCTATATAAATACATAAATAAATATTTCATCATAACATTTCCATAAACATATGCCAGTGTTGCAGAAGTATTTTTCTGGTTTAATGGTAGTATAATGAACCACTTCCCTACCACAGGTTTTTTCCACTTCAAGACCAGAGCAATTTTCACATAACGCACCTCCTATTCATTTGCCAATAACTTTATGAATACTTAACACACTGAAATGATCTATATATTATTTTTTGTGGGACAAACTAGGCTTTCTTTGGGCAGTACTTTTTGCTAAGAATTATTTTATTATATATGCATTTTACAGGGAAGAAGAAGAGAAAAATTGCAAAAATTCATCATTTCTTAACTTTCAGCCATTGTAGTTTAAATAACAATGTGCTATTGTAGGTAAGACAGTGACATTGTATTTGCCCATTTGTCCCGGTTATTACAACACTTAAATTGCATCCCTAGTACAATGTATAGCGATAATATTTTATTTGGAAACAAAGGTGTATTTTTTCAGTTTAGTGGGGTTTTTTATACTATAAACATAATTATAAGCTTTTTTAAGGTAACTATTTATGTAGGTTTTTTTTTTATGTTGTAATTTTTTTTACAAGTTTTATTTTGGTAACTGTGGGTTAGGGGTGGAAGGGGTTAAACAATAGTAAATATTTAATAAATGTTTGAATGTAAAAGTGTCTTATGGTATACTGGGGTGTATTTGGTTGTATTTTACTTTTTGGCCACAAGATGGCACTACACTTAGGTCACTGTCTGCTGTTTACAGCAGATAGGAATTAAACTGTTTGTAACAGTTTCCTTGGGGTTATGAATGAGAGATGCTCTCTCTCCCATTCATAACGGCACGGGGATTAGGGCTGAGAATAGATTATTTTCATGCCCTTACCACAGAAGAACGGGGATGTGGCGGAAACAACACTGGAATTACGATTTGCAGTGGTAAGTAAACAGTGCGTGTGTGTATATATATATATATATATATATATATATATATATATATATATATATATATATATATATATATATACACGCCCCTGATCTGCTAGAGGTACACACATGGGGCGTATATATACGTAGCAAAAATCTGGAACTGGTAAATTTTCAATTTCAATTTGCAGCTAATTGAAATTATTCAATCATGACAGTTGATTCAAATTACAGATCATATACTACAATCTTATCACATAAGTAATAAGACACTTAGGGCCATATCCTATTCAAGGTGATAAGTAGCTTGCAGATGCGAGCTACTTATCACCTTGCCATCGCGCGAGGATTACCTGCAAATCCTATTGCCCATATCCTTCGCGCGATGGCCGATCGTTAGGGAGCATTACTCAGGCGAAAGCCTGAGCGATGCTCCCTTTTACCGAGCGATGGGGAGTGAGGTTTACGCTGTGGTGCTGTCCATCAGCACCACGGCCTCACTCCCCACACATGCGCACTCGCCCGCCGCCATCTTCCGCCGCTGCATCTGGGGGTCTCCTTTAATAAGGAGACCCCCAGAGCTCCCCGTCGGGTCGCCGCACAGTTTAGAAGCCCCCGCGCAGCTCTGCACCGGCACCCCTGCTGGCATACATACCGCTGCAGATCACCCGCCGCCTCTCGCCGCAAAATCTGTCGCGTAATTACAGTGTATCTAACACTGTAATTACTGTCGGCATAGAAGGAGCCCGGGCAAAGCATCTTTGAATCTGCAGCCTGGGCTCCCCATTGGTCCGCTGTCTGAGCCATTTTATTGGTTTAGACAGCGGACCAATGGGGATACCAGCGGTATGTATGCCAGCAGGGGTGCCGGTGCAGAGCTGCGCGGGGGCTTCTAAACTGTGCGGCGACCCGACGGGGAGCTCTGGGGGTCTCCTTATTAAAGGAGACCCCCAGATGCTGCGGCGACGACGTGCGTTAGCTAGTTTAGACCTGCTTTTTGCAGGTCTAAGCTAACGCTCATGTCTGCCGGGAAGCATCGCTTCCCGGAGACATGATAAGGGTAATTGGATTCGGTGTTAAGAACTCGCTGGGCGATTATATCGCCCAAGAGAGTTCTTTTCCGCCTGGGGGGGTCTAACGTTTAATTAGATTAGGCGATGCCCCCACCCTTCCACCTAATGCCGATAGGCGTCGGGAAGGTGGCAGCCCCAGGACCGCCTAATGGCGAAAGGCGTCAAGTCCTGGGGCAGGGTTTTACAGGGGTGGAGGCACCCAATGCATAAAAGATAGGCTAATAAGCTGTTTATCTTATTAAGAGAGGTAATCTTACCTCTCTTGAGAAAGACTTGACTTCTTCATTGACTTGAAGAATTTAAACCAGTTTATTGAAAAAAGGTATTTTATTAGAGCACATACAATTGCAACGCGTTTCATGGGTGCTTACCCGCTTCCTCAGGTCAGTGAAAAAACAGGTGCTATTTATAAATGTACATTTATTTTCAGAGTTCAACATAAGTAATAAGCTCTACAGACCTAGAGTCAACACGGCATATTCACAAAAAGTTGCTAAAAGTACGGTGGGCACAGAGCTTACAGAAAATTAACCAGTGTTTATACAGACAATAAGCACAGCTTGCATTACCAGTTTTATGTCCCTTACACTGCTTGCGTAATGCGCGTTACACTAGCAATGCATGTGTGTTACTTAGGTATTGTGAGTTGAGCTGCTTGCACAGGACATGCTTCATCAGCTGTGTAACTATCAGTAGCATTTCTGTGTATTGTGTGCGCAGTCATCCTACTGACCTTTTGTGAATATGTCCCGTTGTTACTCACTACAACACCTACACCAATCCATTGACTGGCAGTAAACTTTGACACATTGATATTACAGGTTGTTTTTTTATTGTTTGTTTGTTTGTTTTACAAATCCTGTGAGGTTATTTATTATACATAACAAATCCAGCAACTGAAATGAGTTATAACATTATTTGTGCAATAGATAGAGCTAAACTGAACAGATTGCATTTTTTTTTACAAAAAAAAAAATTCCCTGTAAAATATTTTAATATAGTATTTGTAAATTAAAGGTTTCATATAAAGAATAAAAATGATTGAAATATTGGTCTGTAAAGTTGAGTAAATGCAGACTTTTATAGTACATGGTCAGATGCTCAATTCAAACATAGATCCACCATTTAATTTACATGCTAAATATTCTAAGCTTTATAATGATTATCTTAAAGTGTATCCAGGGCATCAAAAAGTTAACCAGGTAAAAACTTACCTAAGAAGAGGAAAGCCCTTTGATAATATAGAGGCTTCCCACTTCATCCACTAGTCCCCCTGTTGCCGAACACGGACCCCAGAAGATCACTGACAAGGGCTTGACGGTAATCACATAGGGGCTTTGCTCCTCTTCAGGCATGCATGCCGGCATATTACACCTGTATGAGTACAGCCGCGTGAGCACAGTAAGCCAGAGCCATTTGTGCAGAAGTGGCTCCATGCTACTGCTCAGGCAGCGGCCATGCTGGTGCTGATGCAGCTTAGCTATACTCATGCCAGAAGAGGCGAGTGACCCCGATGTTAAGGAGGGTCCTGGGAGAGGGGAATAGGACAGTGGTGGAAGCCTCAGGAGCATCCAGAGGCTTTCCTCTACTTACTTTTTTTTAGTTATTTGATGCCCTGGGTTCTCTCTCAGTACTTTTTCACTACTTTACAATAGCTCTAATTCTCAGAGTTCTGATTCTGATCCAAGGACCACCTACAGTAAAATCTCAAAAAAAATGTACAAAATACAGAACTAATGCTTCTTTGTTTTATGAAATGTACTAATAACTTTTCACCTGTATAATAGTCATGTTCTTTTTACGAGAGCCACTGGACTATACTATCGCTAAAATATGTTTTGCCAGTATATTGGAAGGTAGTAGAAACTTTCTTGTGGCTTCAACAGCCCATGTTTTGTAACTTCGTGATAATGTTCTTTTAGGGGCATAATATGCCATTATATATCAGCCACTTCTTAGTCCTATCCAAACTGTATATCAATAAATGCAGAGCAATGACACCGCTCAAGCCCAAACTCTGATCTGAAGATGGTGGTGCTCTCTGCCAGGCCACAAAGTCACATTTATAGGAAGGCTCTGCAACTCACCATCTTCAAATAAAACACAAACCTTTATTGAAATCTGTATATTATACAACCAAAAATTCAGACCAGTAATTGGTCCTTAGTTATTGCTGGTAAGACATGAAAAGTATTTTTTCAAACCAACTATAAAGATAATTAGAAGCATCTGTATAGGATAGCAGGACAAACATGCATTGGAATTTCATTGTGAATGACAGTGCTGGTACCCTGAAACAATAAATTCAGGCCCCATCTGGCAATCATGCCACTTAGTGCACAATGTACCCAATTGAGAAATCAAGTATGTTGCAAATAACCATCATTCTTGAGACACTATTTCTGACCTCGGAAAAGAGGACCATTATACTTATACCACTTTAATTGACTTATAAAGAAAACCTGAAGTGGTTTTAAATAGTTAGAGAAACCATAACAACATATAGCAAAATGTAATACATCATTCAGGATTCCCAAATTTGCGTTATTTATTCTGAAATAAATCTACATATTGATGGACATTGATATGTAAACCTGCCCTCTCGGTGATACTTAGCCTAGGGAGAATAGTTTTACTTATTAGATGTTTTAGGAATCTCTTGCTATAGCCATACAGATTTATGTTTACTTTACTAATTAAAATCAGCTCAGGTACACTTTAAAGAATGTGTTGCTAGATCAATAAGAAATGGTGTCCAAAGGTATTGAAATTACCAAAAAGGTAAATCTCCTGCCACCAACCCATACAGGCTAGGGAAAATGGCTCAATTTTTTGTAATGTGAAACAGATACTTGTAGCTATTGGGCTCTGTTCACAAAACCTTTACAACATGACTTATCACTTAATTAATAAAAATAACCTTTCAGCACATTTACAAGCAAAAAATTACCCAATGTAAGTTGTTCCTGATTAACCTAATTTCAATATTACTTTTTATCTTAATTATATTATATTTTTGCTTTTTGGGATCTTAAAACTGTAACATGGATAAGGTGAAAACAGAGGAAAACTGATGAAAAAGCTTTGTGAATCATGCCCATTGTATTTTGTTATGCTTTTCCCATGAGTTTACATTAACGATGAAGAGGAAATATGTGTTCAATACAAATGACATTGATTATAACACAAAAATATAATTTATGTAACCCACAACCTTTGCCACTTACAATATGCAGGATGTACAGTGAGGCTTTTCAGGTTACTCAGGTTTCCATGAGATTGACTGAGGTATCTCCAATATTGCAAATTATTCTTCTATTGTACATTAGGTTGCTTCATATAGTGGGCTTCTTCTTTCAGGAAATTGCACATGTTTTGCCCTGAGAGCAGTGGAGATTTGCAACATAAAATATTAACTAGAGACACTTACTGGATTTTTCAAATTGCCACTCATGCACCAAGGGAACTGAATGCCCTGTTAGACTTGAATTTATTTTTTTACAGTACCAGCACTATAATTTTCAAAATATCTTTTTGTACACATTTGTTCTGTCTTCCTATCTGGATGCTTTTGTGGATGTGTTTAATTGTTGTTGGTTTTATACATGTATGTATTATTTGCCCTGGCCATCATTACATTGTTGCACGTATCATGGTTTGAGATAGGGGAGTTTCTGTGCCATACAAATAACTTCCCTTTTTTTACAAGCTATGATTAGCTAGTAGCTAGCTGTTTTTTACTAGCTAGGACGGGTCAGGAAAATATGGCGTGGGGAAAAAATGGCGCACAGTGATAAATCTTTTAAAACGGTATTTATAGTTTTAAGGATATGCAGTAACTTTATTTAAAACGCTATTTATCGTTGGTCTGACCCCCGCCCCTCATGTCCTGCGGTGTCCCCCGGTTCCTGTCTTCTGCCTCCCCCGCCCCCCCTCGCACGTCCAATTTTGTCTCCCAGTGATTTCATCTCTGCCCCGGACTGGAGTGTAATGCTACAACAGTCCTACCTAAGCAGATCTTACGAACAGCTGGTGGATGTATCTGCTCGCTGCCGCTGAAGACTTTCTGATGCACCAATCACGCTGGGGGCGCTGCTCCAGAACTGCCAATCACTGCTGCTCATGTCTCTGCTCCGTCTGCTAATTGGACCCAATGCTCCCGCCTCCGAGACCATCGCGTCCAATTAGCAGACGGAGCAGAGACATGAGCAGCAGTGATTGGCAGTTCTGGAGCAGCGCCCCCAGCGTGATTGGTGCATCAGAAAGTCTTCAGCGGCAGCGAGCAGATACATCCACCAGCTGTTCGTAAGATCTGCTTAGGTAGGACTGTTGTAGCATTACACTCCAGTCCGGGGCAGAGATGAAATCACTGGGAGACAAAATTGGACGTGCGAGGGGGGGCGGGGGAGGCAGACAGGAACCGGGGGACACCGCAGGACATGAGGGGCGGGGGTCAGACCAACGATAAATAGTGTTTTAAATAAAGTTACTGCATATCCTTAAAACTATAAATACCGTTTTAAAAGATTTATCACTGCGCCATTTTTTCCCCACGCCATTTTTGACTGTACGCAGCTAGGATCAGTTACTACTGTTACTACTGTTTTTACTATTTGCCCCACAAACAATTCAATGAAATATAAATATATATATAATCTTATTACTTTTTCTGTAACAGATTGGCGGTGCCCAAGTGCAAAACCCTTACTTTAATTTCTCTGTATCCATTTTCCATTGTATCATTTTGAAACTTAGAAAGTAACTACAATAAAATCATTAAACAATTTGTACCACACAATGGGGGTATGCTGACACAAAACGAGTGAAACTTACATGCGCATACACATGTATGCACAATATATATGTAACATGACTTGCACGATTTGCACACCTTGTGCTGCATTCTTTGCTTAATGTCCAGTAAACCTGTATGTAGCATATAAGTTTTACTGCTCCTAAGTGAATATACCCAAATGAGTCTGCTCCATCCCCTTTACATAATTTAGTGAGCTATTTTTTATATTGCCATACAAATACAACACATATACCATCAAATTAATCAGCTGTATTTTTTAATTTGTACAAAATACATTTGAAACCATCACACAGTTTATACAAATGAAATTTCATTCAGTTGGTTTTAACAGGAATGCATGTCTGATAAACTATTTATTATAAGTAGTGACTTGAATGTGGTATTATTTCAACAAAGGTCACATTACAGTAATATTACAATACATTTTGCTTCAGGGAGTAATTTACTACTTGGCACTGACAGTAAATTTTTCAACCATATCAAATGCAATTACATAGATTTGCACTAACAGGTCTTCACTTGCAAACGTAAGTGTAATATGTTATATTATTTTTAAAGAAATTATAATGGTGGATCAATTTGGTACTGTATATTAGTGCCTAGTATATATTTTTATGTCCGTTGTAAGTCTGAAGTGTTTTTGCACCTCACTTTTTTGTCATTATTATTATTATTATTATCTATGAATTTATGTTATTTTTGGTTTATTTTGCAGTCCTGGTACCTGGGCTAGCTTGGTTCCTTTCCAAGTATCCAACAGGACATCAATCCTACCAAGTAATGTCCAGAACTATGGACTAAATATTATTGGAGAACCCTTTCTTCAAGCAGAGACAAGCAACTGAAAAAGGAAAAAAAACTGAATGAACAGAGAGAAGGAAGAAAGGACATGAAGAAAACATGAAAGACGAGTTAAACTGACCAGCATTTGCAGCACTTACAATCACTGATTCCTTTAACCTTTTTAGTACCTGCAGGACCTGCAAAGCAATGCAAAGCATTGGCTCTCAGGCCTCTAGAGCACATGGGAGGTTAAGGCCGAAGCAGTCGTGACACTGAAAGGGTGGCTAATAAATTCATGAATGGGTAGAATGCAACTCCTGTTATACTAGCCTTTGCTATCTGATGTCCGCTGGGAAATTGGCACTCTTTCTCCACGACAGTATATTTTATATGACTTTTCTAGATGCCTTAATAATTGCATGATAAGCTAGTCCCGTTTTGGTTTTAGTCTTCTTCTTGTTTACGCATGGGAACACTACTCCCATTTTGATCTCACAAAGGAAAGGCTGTGAGGCAGCAAAGAGCTGCAAAAAAAAAAAAGGCCACAAAACTACCCCTACCACAAATCTTCTTAGAACAATTGTCATGTTTAACAGCATGTGGAAAGAAATCATTAAAAGAACTTCAACCATCGCTACCAGAAAGAGATGCAACAGCAATCCATAGTATACACCTGGCATATTTTGGCACACTACCTAACCTGAAATGTCAGCAAAGTTGTATCCATCTGATTCTTACTGAAATCAGTCGCCTTTGTATTTGTACGGAGGTGTCAGTGCAAGAATCAGTTGGACAATGGGACATAATGCCCAGATTAATTCAGAGGCAGGTGCTATTAAATAATTATTTAATGTGGCATAAATATAGTTAGTCCTTTAGCCCTTTGACTCTAAACTGTAGGGCTTGAAAAGCTATAGCCTGCCAAGAGCCAGACAAAGCCTATGATTTTTCCATGTGGTCATCTGGTGCTGACAGGTAAAAATACATTTAAGATATTTTATTCCCTCAGTGTATGAGGGCTGTGTAAAATGAAAAACATAAAAAGCGGCAAATTCAGACAAATCATGTATTTGAAATACTGAAATGAAAGTACTCTTAGCACTTATACTGGTGAGGCTGCCACTGAGGGGCCAAGTATTTTATTTATTTATAATTATTGTTTGATTAGAAAAAAGGGTGGGGGCAGGCATCAGCATTAGTGAAAAAAAAGCATAGCATTCAAGCTGTCAGTCTGCTTAACATTGAACAAATGCTCATAGACCATGCTGTTCTTTGCAATGAAGAACAGCACTCAGATATTAAAATATTATGCCTCTTTATTACAATATTTTAAAAAGGAAAGTAATAAATAAGTTTACTTTCCAGTAATTTGCACGATACTGCAATGTCCACATCACGTGCCTTGCCTTGAATTAAACAAAAAACAAAAAAGGTGACATCACTACACTTGTTTTGCTGCATTTAATATCATTTTCAAGTGTTACCATTTTTATGATAAAATATTTTGTATTCCACGGGGGGGAGGGGTGACATCTTGGATTTTTTAGACAGTTATACCTTCTCACATTTATAAAGCATATCATTGCTGTGTAAAAATGCCGCTTAAAAATAGTAATCAACCAGCAATATTTTCAGTATTTTGGTGTTTTTCTATTAACCTTTCATGTTTTTCATCTTCCAATTAATATGGGGAAAGAGAAGGGGGGCTGGAATGGGGATGACATTTTTACAAATTATGCAATACCAAGTTTTGCCTATGTAGGTAGTGCTTTTAGCAGTATTTGGTTATTCTAGGTAATTTCGCAGATAAAAAGAGAAAAGTGTAAAAAAAAAAAATTAAATGTATGTTTCTTTTCCATTGACCAAAGTGGGTACTGCTATTTGCGCAGTGTGATGAAGTCCTTTTGTGTACTGACATGGAGAGGGAATTTTGTTTTATATATGCGTATAAATATATATATATATATAAATATAAATATATATTATGTGTGGGCGGGAGGGCAAATGGAAATTACAGGCTGCTGTAAAGCAGAATGCAAATATAGTGGCCATGACTGCAAAGTGACAATTTTGCCTACTGTAAAATGGAGTCATAAACATTTTGCTTCTTTTTTATAATTATCTTCAAATTAACAAAACTTGGCATTCAATTTTAAATGAAGCTAAGGTTTTATCCATTCTTAAATACTGGAATATTTCAGACATTAAGCAGACTTAAAATATTTCATTTTGCCAACTGTCCTACAACAATTATGCTGCAGGGATTTCCATTTAATTTATTTTCATAAAGCCCAGAGATTAGATAAGAAAATGTGTACAATAAATGGTATTGCTTTTAATTTACAATTCACTGTAGCTGTTACCTGTTATAGAATTCCCAGCCTTAATAATGACGAGAATGAAATATAACATTTTATAAATTAGCTACTTTAGTCCTAGTAGTTGCAGCAGCAACAATATAGAGAGCACACACTCACATTCCTAATGTCTGCGTAATGATTATATTGATGCCTGGCATGTTAAAAAGGTCATTATTAAAGCTTGACAGAGCTCCACAGGGCAGAATACTTGATGCCATTGTATTCATCAGCAGAGCATTGAAAATTGGATATGGCTTACTCCACAAATATGTGTTTGTGTGAATAAAGAAAAAAAGATACAAAAACATTTTTGTAAATCAGATTAACACCTTCCTTCGCAAGTTTACTCCATGAACAAAAATGTTTTTTTGTTTTTTTTAGGTCTTCTATAAAATTTTGTTTCCGAAGGCCAGGCTTTCTAGGCAAAGAGTGACAGCATTTAGGGATACATTTTAGCTAGCAGGCAAACTTACTTTTCTTTTGTGCACACTTAAAATTGCAGTATATCAGTTTTAATAATATTTCTACATCAGTCATTTTGGGATACGTAAAATACAGTTGCAATAAAAGTATTCATCCCCTTGGATATATTCATATTTAATTACATGTTTTATTACTATTTTATCATAGAGTTTGAATTATGGTGGAATTAAAATACTTTAGACAGTGATCAAGATATATATTGACTCAAGTAAAAGTAACAATATCTCTTTCCAAAATAATTAAAAACTAGTTACAGAATACCTGATTACTTAAGTATCCACTCGAGTAACTACCATCTGCATTCAGAGTGCATATATAAATTGCTTTGAGTCATAATAATTTTCATTAGCTAAGAAAACTACATTTTTCTAGTTCAAAACCTTACCGATAACATCCATTGGTGAACTCTCTCTAGATGAAAAATCTCTCGCTCATGGCAAGCATTGCATACAGGTACATGCTCTAAATATCACCACCTGGTGGAAAATGCTATTTAAGCCCTCATGGAAAAATTAATACAGCCATGACATCATGGAAGAGTCACCAATGTATTTAATTAAAGCAGTGTACACACGCTAGATGAATTCAGTGTGTGTACAGCCCCAGCCCCTTTGGCCAGCAATCAGCCTGGTAAATCAGTTCGGCCAAAGTCACAGCCAAGAGCATTGTTCTCCCCACTTACCCGCCTCCCGCGTTATGTCACACCTGCACCACTCCATTGACCGTCCTCTGCATAGCAACAGAACACCTCGTTAGTCTGCAGACTAGCAACCCATCTTTAAAGGGACTCCGAGCTAAAAAGCAAAATAGTACTCACCCGGGGCTTTCTCCAGCCCAGTGCTGGTCGGGAGGTCCCACGGCGGCGTCCTGGCTCCTCTCCTAGGCCCCGCTCCGGAATGACTGACCGGCGACACTCTTCCGCGTATGACGCGGCTGATGTCATGAAAGTACTGCGCATGCGCTGTACTGCCACGCCGGCCGCCGTGATGACGCGAGGCGGCCAGCATCATGACATCATACGCGGAAGAAGGAGTCCGACACTCGGCCGAATGTCGCTGGGCTGCCGCCAGTCAGCCATTCCGGAGAGGAGCCAGGACGCTGTCGTGGGACCTCCCGACCAGCACTGGGCTGGAGAAAGCCCCGGGTGAGTACTATTTTGCTTTTTAGGTTGAGCTCGGAGTCCCTTTAATGCTTTGGCCCTACAATGTTGTCTAAGGGTTTGGGTCCCAATTCACACCAGCAATATGTTTTGTATGTGTGATCGAGGTCTTACCTTTATTTTCAAAGGTCTCAAAAATATATTTCATATGGGTAGTTAGATTTTTGTTAGTTGGATTTTTTTGCTTCTCTCCAGCATGCTCCTGAATGTTAGTGAGAATAGAAGGTAGGATAAATGCATTAAAATACACAGAAAACCTGGTGGGAAATGTTATGCAGTCTGTAAAAGTCTTAACTCTGGGATAAGATCTGTTATTTACTTAAGATTCAAATGTGAAGCTACACATATCTTGAAAACAACAATGTTAACATTTTTGAGACTATTAACCCATGATCCCCATGCAACCTGACAGAACGTGAGCAGTATTGCCATTAAAAATAAGGAAAAAATACATACAAATTTGCAAACCTGATAAAGGCTTATCCACACAGTGTCAAGGTCATAATTGCTGCCAAAGTCACAAATGTTAAATATTGATTGAAGATGGTAAACACTTATGAAGCCAGTTACTCTGTGTTTCTCTTTACAGTTAATTCAAATTATTGTGCAGAGATCATGCGTCTATTTATGTTGATCATCTTTTAATTCCACTGTGATTCAACTTGAAATGGGTGAATACGTATTGTAAGCACTATGCTACATTTTCTCTGTATTTTGTAACACATATTGGGGCATATTCACTAACCAGCAGTACAATATATGAGTGCAGATAGCGCATGCAAATTTTTACCAATGTTTACTCAATTTAAGTAATGGGAGTTATGTAAACAGCACAACTCATGTTATGCACACAATGTGCATGTTGCTTGTACAATGTGCAATATCCTATTTGTGTAATGCATTTTAGAAAGCTGCATGCATGTAAAAGTTACCCATATCCATGCACGTAAATTTTACTATTGGTCAATGATTCTGCCCCATAGGAACATAAAATCCATAAATTAACCACTTTCGGATTTCCCAGACGCTTAACTACGCCCCTATTGACTTAATGAGCGGATCAGGGGCGTTTATAAACGCCCCTGCCGCTATTGTGCCGTGCGGACACGATCGCGCGCGTGCACGCGCGCGCTCCCGCGCGCCCCCGCTCCCGCGCGCTCCCGCGCTCCTGCCCGCGGGTGCGCGCCCCCGTGCGTGCACATGCGCGTGCACCAGCTTCATTTATCTCTGTGTGGGATTGATGAATGGGAGTAATTACTCCCATCACCAATCAGATGCCTGTAACCATGAATGAGCACTGCTATAAGCCAATAGCAGTGCTCATTCATTTGTGAGGTTTATAAACAATGTTGCCAGCACTTGAGAAGATACAGTTACCTTGTAATCACTCCTGAGAGGATTACAAGGTAACTGGATCTTCTTTACTTGTATTCTGACTGCCACCTAGTGGATTTTATAAATAAACCAGGACTTATAAATAAATATACCAGGACTATATACCCCTGATCTACCCTGATCTACCCTGATCAACCCTGATCTAATCCTAGCCTCCCTTGCTTTTTTTTTATGGTTGGAAATATAGAAATAGTGTATCTTTTCATTTTTTTCTCTTTTTTCTTTTTAAAATGCATAGAGAATAACATTATTACTAAAATAAAATATCACCCTTGAAAAGCCTAATTTGTGGCGAAAAAAACAAGCTATAGATCATTCACATGTGATGAGTAGCAATAAAGTTATCAGTGAATGAATGGGAGGAGCGCTGAAATGTAAAAGTTGTTTTGGTTTTAAGGGAAGAAAACCTGTGATCCTGAAGTGGTTAATATTGGGTTATTTTATTTTGATTGTACTGATCCTTTGATACTTATTTAAGAGGTAATTTCCAAAATGTACTTTTCCCTCCTATGCTCACTTTTTTTTTTAAGTATTCTTAAAGTGGATATCTTTATTTTAATGCTGCTACAGAGCTCTATTTCTCACAAATAACAGTTTCAAATTCAGAAGACTATAATCATTAAGCTACTAATAGTTGAACGTCTACATCACTGAAAGGCAAAACTTGCACTTGGTCAAAAGTGATTGGATATCCTTTACTTTTTTTTAACAAATAGCCTTCCTTTGTATTTACTGGATAAGTACGCCATTAAAAAAAAAAAACAGTAATTTTTATTCTAGTATAATAAATGTTAGTTCACATCAAACAACCAATCTTTTTCAGAAGTATTTTCTTTTTAAAATCCTCCCTTACTCTGATTGTTTTAGGTTACCATGACATTTTTCTATATTAATAACATATGCTTGTAATATTTTTTCTGCCCCATGACCACTACAAGGTCTGAACTTAATATTTCAGACCATAATTTTTTTTCCAATTTTTTGGTTTTTGCATCAATTTCAAAACATCCATTGTGTGTTTTGTTTTTGTATATATCTTGCATACATGTCCAAATGTAGTATTAGCTATAACATTTTAAAATTCCATAGTAATTTCCATTAGTATTGTAGTGTTAAATTTACCTAGGCAGTGTTTATTAGACGTTTAACGTTTAATTAGATTCATTAAGCAGTGACCCAGTGCAGACAGCAGTTAAATTTAATTGATGGTGGTAATTGATAAGTTTACAAGGCAGTGGACAACTGCCTGATGTATCTCAATGAACAGTCTTTATTTAATATGATTTTTACAACCCCCCCCTCCTCCCACTGTGAATTTACTTATCAGTTAAATACATATAAGTGAAACATGGCAAAAGAATTGTGGAACCCTGGTGACCACATTCTCATACAATTAAATGTATTATTGTTCTCACTGCCAATCACCCAATGAATAGTTATATCTTGGATTATGTGGCAACTCCATTTGATTCATGTGCTCAGGCAGTCTCTTAAAAAACTCAATAGCCCAGCAGGACGACTAATGCAAACATGAACTTGTACAGCCACTACAATGATAATTATTCTTATATCAGTGTACTCATTAATCTGCTCTCTATTATGACTGTTTGTCGAGGACAGTCTTTATTTCAAAATAGCATAGATTGCTGGAATTATAAATTTGCATTCTTGTAGGGAAATGTTTTTAAGTATGTTTATATATTTAATGCTATTTACAAAACAGACAATGTTTGAGAGCACATTAATTCAACAGCACTACTATTCTTAGCTTGTAAAAAGAGGAAACTGAAGTAGGTCTTAAAGGCTATGATCACTTTTCTTTGAAAAGGTTTATTGGCTAATTGTAACATCTGTACGTGATTTCTATTTATTGTACTTATATGCATGCATTATGCAACTACACTTTATTAACATTTAAAACTAATTAAGGGCCTGTTTCCACTACACTCAGATTGGATGCAGAATGGATGCAGAAAAACTGACTCCAATGAATGCCTATGGGCCTGTTTCCACTAAACGCAAATTTTCTGATGCAGATTTCCCCATAGGCATTCATTGGAGTCAGTTTTTCTGCATCCATTCTGCATCCAATCAGTGTGTAGTAGAAACAGGCCCTAAGACTGTTGTTACAGGGTAGGCTTTTTTTTAACCCAGTAGAAGTAAAACTGCCCTTTACCAGCTAAGAAAAAGTGGCTTATTGGCTTTTTTTTTTAATTAAGTAGTGAAAAGTACAGTTGTATCAGTTAAATCAAAACTGCCAGTCAGATTTAACCTTTCATACTTTAGAGCAATTAAATCTGTTTAAAATGATTGTGTGAAGAGTATTGTCACACTTTGCACATCAACTGTGAAATATCTGGTTTAGATTATTATATCCCCTATTAAAGAAATTAGTTCCATGCTTTTACTTTGAACGGAAAATAAAAAGAGAATGTTGAAAAAATAAAGATTCAATTGAACTTCACTTGTCACCATCTCAATACATTGATTAACATAGGCAGTAAAAAGTGCAGCAGTATTGGGTTATTAAAATAACAGTTTTAATCATTGCTTCAACGCTAATCATTCATTTAAAAATGATTGGATATAGGTATTATTGCACTTTGCACATTGCCCATCGTCTTATAACCCTTGTAGTGCTAAGTTGTTGCTGTGTGACACTACCTTAAAAAATATCTGAACTTGTTTGATATTTCCTGCTTGAAAATCCAGCTTCATACTTTAATTTTAAGCATTAAGAAAAATCCTTTATATAAAAAGACATAACAATTTCAATTTACAACAGTATTTAACTTCAAGTCCTCCCCATCCATTAAACACATATCATCCAAATACCTGTAATGATGCTGTTTGCTCTGTTCTGCCTCTGATTTCATTGCTTTGCAGTCTTGGCCTCTTGGTGTTGCCCCAGAAGTGTATTTCCCCTAGATAGACATGAACATTGTAAGCCTTAGTTGAGAAACGGAAAATAACAGTAGAGGAGACACAGATATGGCAAAGAGTACATATTATATTATAGCAATATAGCTGTGTGGGATAATGTTCAGTTGGGCATCTTGAAAAAAACAAAAACAAATATGTGAATGAATCTGTGAAGCTGTAAGTAGCAAGAAGTGAGGGTCTTTGTAATGAACCTTGCAGACAGTTATTTGTACACTGTATAGTTTTGTTATTTTTTTTTTTATTACATGTGCCCTCATTTGTAAAGCTACCTTTTTTAGCATTTGCAATGGGAATATATTTTATTTCCATTTTTTAAGTAAACAAGAATATTGCTTGTGTAGGAACTGGACTTGGGTTAAAACTCTCCGGATCCTTAATTTATGTATTAGAAGTATAATAAAAAAAAAAGTTTAAAAAATGCTGTCCATGTTAGAGATTGTTTCAGAATTGCCTGTACTTTAAAAGTATAGGTCACTAATCATTTAAGAAAATGTAAATGGAGAAAGTTATATTTTATGAAGGTTATTTTGTTGTATTTAGTATTTGAAAAGTTGGTTTTTGGAGCATTTCAGAATGTTGGAAGCATCACTGTCTTAGTATATATATGTGACTGTCCTCTAGCAAAAAGAAAAAAGGAAAAAAAAAAAAAAGAATTATGTGATTGTGACTACATACTGGTATTTAAAATTACAGTGCATGCAGTACTCCTTAAAAAGTGAAGTACTTAGAAAGTCACACAAGAATATGTCCTCAGGGAGCATAAATTCTAAATTTGCAACTTGCAGCTTCTCAAGGACTTAATGGAAAGAGATTACATTGGATTTGCTCTTCAGTGACACTTCCCTTTTTATTTTATTTTTGAATCTCTGTGGTTGGTGAAGACAAAAGCCAGATGGGGACACCATGTTCTATTGATGGATAAGGGATGGGAAGTATGGCCTTCAACCTTTTATAAACTCAGAGTTATTTCCATGCATTTTGAGAGTGTTTTGTGAGCATAAAAAGCATGCAGAAATGATCCCATATCCATTGTACAGTATTCTTGGTTAATGAAACAGCTCCGTAATGTCATTAGGAGTTAGGCCCCAAGCATAGTTTACATGTTCCTGTCAAGGTCTTTTGTTGAAATTAACCAGCTGCATGCTTCATGCTTTTTTTCTTTGGAAAGAAATTTAAACATCAGATTAAGCAATCTCTGTAGGAATACCTGAACAACATAATACTCCATTTATATTGAAGGAACCGCAAAATTTATCCTTCAGAATTGCACTTTCTGTTAGATTCCCTGTATTTTTTCCACACAGTTTCATTGTGCAGTGGACAGACAACTGTTTTTGCATTTGACCCTTGACAATGACCTTTGCATCAGCCAAACGAATTGCCATGACAACTCTTTGTATTATTTCCACACCACGGCTTTGTCGGTCACATTTTTTGATATTTAAAGGGGGATAAAAGAACTAGCTGGAGATGGTCACTTTTTACATATTTTGTTGCAATTTATTTTCTTCAATGGTTGTAAGTAGTTTTTTTCTATGATAAAAAAGGGGTTCAATAGTTATTACTCTAAAAAGTATCTGTGTGTTGCAGTTCAATTGTATGTTGAATTTGTGAAATATGAGCTTCAGTGCTACTTCTTGACTCTATCTTCTTTGTTAAAGCTGCATCCTAACAACGAAAGTCACTTCTAAACTGAGAAGACAGTGTCAAATGTTACACTTAAGCTTGTGGTTGTAGTACTTTTATTTTTGACAGAATGGTTTTGAATCTGTGCTACAGGGACTGATGTGGCAAACGTATCTCTTTATGCAGAAGGATGTTTTCGTGTTTTTTTTTGTTTTTTTTTAAAGAAGTATGGCTTATTATGCATTTTTCATTGAGGGCATTGAAGTTGCACGGACTGATATAATGTTGATGCAAAACGTGAAAGTAAAAAACCAGCAAAATGTTTACCAAAAACTCAAAATAAGTTAGCAGTGCCTGCTCAATT